>NW_022589735.1:19108567-19260297 GCF_004348235.1 Phoca vitulina
CTGTACCTCTGAAACAAATAATGCAGTATATGTTAAGAAAAAAAAAAAGAAGATAGTAGGAGGGGAAGAATGAAGGGGGGGAAATCAGAGGGGGAGACGAACCATGAGACATGATGGACTCTGAAAAACAGACTGAGGGTTCTAGAGGGGAGGGGAGTGGGGGGATGAGTTAGCCTGGTGATGGGTATTAAAGAGGGCACGTTCTGCATGGAGCACTGGGTGTTATGCACAAACAATGAATCATGGATCACTACATCAAAAACTAATGATGTAATGTATGGTGATTAACATAACAATAAAAAAGTAAAAAAAAAAGTTCACTTCAGATCCCAATGCTGCCACCCAATCTGTTAAACAAGTCAATTTGAAGATAATTGGCTTTATTAATCGATTCATGAATCATGCAGCACCCCTATCCTGTGAGTAGATGGGAACTCCAAAGAGCTGAAGAGAAGGAAAGGTTTTTAAAGCCAGGACAAGGAAGCAAGGAAGTCATAAACAGAAAAAATGATGATTTTAGGTGAGGTCATCTTCATTTGGGGACAAATGGGTCCTTTTATGTGGATTGGGGGATAGAGAGGGTCCCCGTGACAGATGACTTCATTGGTTCTGATCAGAAAATTCCTGACTGACCAGGTAAGACTACATTTCTGGGGGAGGCTCTAACAGTCACCTAATACTGTTAGGCATGAAGCCCCAGTTTGGTGAGTTGGCCTAAGTGACACCATTTTGGGCCTGTGGTTTTCTTTTTAACACTATGAAAGAAGGGGCTGGGGAGATTCGAATCATAACGGGGACTCAACCTGCTATTACTGGCTCAGAAGTTCAGAACATGCCGCCCCAAACGCTGCCCCAAACATATGGCACTTTGGCATTTTGACTATTTTGAATGAAAGGCGCTTGAAAGATGGCAAATACAAGAAATACACCGATCATCCTTCTTTTTCTTAAAAGGAGATATTCATTCCTATATGAAAGATGTCCTCTCTATTCCAGAAGGTAAATACATTCTAATCATCAAGGACAGGAAATTGAGATCAAGGGAAGTCTATACAAACTATCCTTGTTAAAATAATTCTGATCTTGCTTCAGCCTGCCCACCTAGTTGAGTCACTTTTCCACAGTTGCCTCTCTTTGTTCAACCTAATGTAAAAGCAAGTTGGTTTCACAACTTCTTTGGGTACTCATCCCTTAGGAAGCCTGTCTGGTCATGAAAATCTTCTTTTAAATAAATTTGTATGCTTTTTCTCCTGTTGGTCTGTCTTAGGTTGATTGATTTCATTCTCTAAACCTAAGACATTTAGTAAAGGTAACCTTTTGCCTCTCCTACAAGTCAAAGAATGTGGGTGACCTCAAGAGGCTGGGAACAGCTCTCAGCTAACAGCCAGGAAGAAAATGACAACCACAAGGAACCGAAGCCTGCCAATAACCTGAATGATGAGCAAGGAAAGGGATTCTCCTTTAGAGCCTCCAAAGGATATGCAGCCTTCCACCATGTAGATTTTAGCCCTATGATATCTCTATTAGATTTCTAACATACAGATGTGTAAGATAATAAATGTGTATTGTTATAAGCCACAAAATTTATGGTAATCTGTTACACCATCAATAGAAAGCGAATACAGCAGGAAATGCAGCTTTATTTATTTATTTATTTATTTATTTATTTATTTAGAGAAAGTGCGCAGGAGTGGGGAAGAGCAGAGGGGCAGAGAGAGGGAGGGAGAGAGAATCCTAAGCAGGCTCCATGTTCAGCCCAGAGCCTATAGCAGGGCTCAACCCCAAGACCCTGAGATGATGACCCTGAGCCGAAATCAAGAGTTGGATGCTCACCTGGCTGGGCCACCCAGGCACCCTATCTTTATTTCACTTAAATCCAAGTTTATCCAATGTTGGATCTTCATTCTGCTGCCCTGGCAGGGTATTCAATCCCAGACCCAGACATTACTGAGGTTCTTTCCCTTATCAGTGACATTTAAGGTCTCAGGGATTATACCGTGTGTTGAAACCTCAGGGAGGCCCCTGGAATTTTTCTCATTTGCTACCATTGAGATGCCACTGTTCTTGTCTTCTTGGCCCCAAGTATTCTGGTGGTTGCAGCAGGATCTTTATGAGGCTGGAAACCATTCATTCCCTCTAGGCATGCATGAAGTCATTCCCTCATTCCTCCTATCTGGATGTTGCCTCATCTCCTGGGAGCCATGTGGGACTGGGGGTGGGACTTTGGTTGCCCTCTGTCCCCCTCCCACTTAGGAGAAATTTTTCCTGTAGCAGTTTTTGCTTTTACCCTAGGGCATTTACCAGCCCTAACAACCCCCCCATCCCCCACCCCACAGCCTCATATTGTGATGTCTCTAATCAGTTTTTACCACTCACACTCTCCTGAGGCAAACAAGGTTACCTTCTAGGAGTTGGGAGATAAACAATATATAAATTAACATAATAATAGATTATCTTGCAACATTCTTGCACTCATAAATCAGTAGTCTACCTTAAAGGAGCTTTTGCTCCCCTTCTTGATATCTTGACATTTCTCAGACGTTGGATCCTTGACGTCTATTCTGACCTGAGTCTACCCCAGGATGGTGACCTCACATAAAGTAGCAGCTGCTGGGTAGGTGATACATCAATTTGGGCTTCTCAAGGTCAGGGTTAATAAACCTGGATATTGGGTGAATTTCTTGCTTTCCAGAGGACGGATGACTCTCTTCACCCAACTCTGGCTGCATCCCTGCTACATGGGAGTTTTCTTTGATTATGGTCAACCTCTGGGAGAACAGATTTATTAGAAAAGCAAGGATAGAGCAAGAGACCACTTATGTGTCTATGGCAATATCCTATGCAAGACAGGATGGGGGCTTGAACCAAGGCAGAAGTAGTAGAAGAGATAATGATTGGATTTTGGATACTTGGAATTGTACAGCCAATAATCTGATTGGGGGGGGTTAAAGGGAGAGCCAAATATAAGTAGGCTGTCAGGACTGATTTGCCCTCACATACCTCACAGTTGGGAGGAACTTTAAATGACATAAGAGAACATTTCATGTCTTGAAACTAGAGAAAAGTGTCTAACAGTTGTCACATGAGAATTTAGTTCTGGCAGTTAAAGAATTAGTTCTCCATCCTAAATCTGCAGCCAGTATTTCTTTATTTTCTGATTCACTTTTCTTTCTACAGTCTCTGGGTTTTTATTATTTCCCAATTTCAGCTGGCCTATGTGTCAGTTTTTTCTCCCATCCTCCATCCATCACCAGGTGGGTCTTTCAGGTTTTTTCTATCTCTTTCTTAGAGTACTCCAAAAGAAATGACAGGCACTGTTTCCAGAAGAAAAGAATGCAAAATAATTATAAACAATAGCCCTGTATTCTATTCATCAGCTTGGTTTTAAGATGACTGAAAACCTAATATTGAAATAAGCACTTTAAGAAATACAATACTGCTCTATTACTGTTAGTGTTGAATCTGCTTTGTTTTCTATTTAATCCTTCATGGCTCTGGAATCAAATAATTATGATTGCAAAACTTAGATAACTGATGAAAACTAAGTTTAATTTTTTTGTTTAAATGCTGAACACTGGTAGAAGTAACATACAGTATTAATAAATGAAAAGTATCAGTGCCCATTTTGGGCAAATACTATTTCTGCTTTCATTCTAAGGTGGACTTCATTTTGGCTTTTCAAAACACTGCAGGCTATATTGCTGTTATCCAGGAGCTGTAAATACTTGGGCAAAGTAGTTATCTTTCTTTTCTTTTCTTTTTTTAAAGTAGTTATCTTTTTTTTCTTAACTAGTTATCTTTCGATGGCTTTTTTCCCCCTCATCCACAAAATCTCAGTCCTCTGATTGCTTCCTGATCTTAGGGGCCTCGGAAAACTTAAAAAACTCTTATTTAAGAAACATTTGGTGTCTAGTGTAAAATAGTATGCTTGATGCCGAGGAGGAATACCAAGATGTAGAAGACACAGGACACAGCTCCCTGCCTTTCTTTTTCTTTTTTTTTTTTTTTAAAGATTTTGTTTATTTATTTATTTGACAGAGAGAGAGAAACAGCATGAGAGGGGATAGGGTCAGAGGGAAAGCAGGCTCCCCGCTGAGCCGGGAGCCCGATGTGGGACTCGATCCCAGGACTCCGGGATCATGACCTGAGCCGAAGGCAGTCGCTTAACCAACTGAGCCACCCAGGCGCCCGCCCCTGCCTTTCAAGATAAGAATTTGTATGAAATGCTAACCAGCCGCGAATCCAGTTGTCAGTACGTACAAACCTCTCCCTTGCTGGCCTTGAGCGATCAAGCACATCCGCGCTGCACCTGCGGTATGCACGCAACCAGTTTTAAATCTCAAAGGTGGAAACTGCAGAATTCCATTTAATTTTCACTTTTAAAGGGGAGACATTAAGGAAGGCACATTCGAGTTTGCTCCCTGAGGTGTCTGCTGAGGGTTTTCCTCTTTTTCCTGTCCCAGAGAGGTTTACCTGTTCCCACCCGCTCCCCAGGACAACCCACACTTCTCTTCTTGGTTCTAGTCTAATAGCCCACTGAGCACCGACCAATAGGCTCGTGCCGATTCCGCTGCGGGGCGGGACCTCGAGTCTGGGCTTCGGGGACCCGCCCCCTGTACGTGGCATGCGTGCGTGCGTGACGCCGTGCGGCGCGAGGCGGTTTCTCCAGCGTGTGGCGCCCCCCGGCGGCAGCGAGGACTTAATGTGACAGCGGGACCTGAGCGCCTGCCATGGAGCCGCAGAAAGAGGCGCGAACACCCGGGGACCCCGTCGCGCGGCCGTCTGGGTCCTCGAGGTCTCAGACTCCTAACGACGAGGAGCGGCGGGAGGGCGACACAGCGCCGGCGGAGGCTTCCCTGGGCGCGGAGGCGCTGTGGGAGCTGCCGGTGGAGCCCGCCGAGCGGAGGCCCGAGTGCAGCCGCTGCAGGTGACCGCGGAACGGGGGGCGGGGACTGAGGCCGGCGGCGGCCTTCGGAGGAGGCTGCAGCGCCCCCTGCCGGGAAGGCGGCTGCTCCGGCTCCGCCCGGGGGAGCGCTGCCTCTGGCGTCGCCGCGCTTGGGTCGGCTGGTGACCTTGGGATCACTGTGAAGTTGCTGTCACAGCCCTTTAGTAAGGAGCCGTTTATCCAGGTTCATGAGTATTTAGCCCGACTTCCTGCAAGATCCCGAGCGTGTCGTGGGATGAGCGGACATGAGTTCGCTGTTGAGAAAGAGTCTGATAGGGGAAGTAAGGGGTAATGCGGTAGTACTTAGAGTAATGAACACTATTATGCTCAAGTGACGTCATCCCACAGTAAAAAAAAAAAAACGTAAAAATAATTAGAGAACAGAATCAATAGTTACGATTGCCTTGTGCATTCTGCTTCCTTTGGAAGTGTGTATTGAGCATCTGTATCGTGCCAAGCCTCTGTGTGGTGCCAGGTCCTGGGAATGCAGGCGTGGATAAAACACGTCGTCTCTGCCCTCCTGGGGGCGCTGACAGTCTGATGCAGAGACAGTGTATGAAGCAGGCAGAGCAGCTGACGCTGAGTGCTCACAGTGTGCCCGGTCGCTGCAGGCCCTTTCAGGATCACCTCACCGGGCTGGTGTACTTCGGGGTGCTGAGGATTGCTTCCTGCCTGTCGGCATCTCATGCTGTTCAGACACACGCTTCTCTTTACCTTGTGGGTGTTCAGGATCATTTTGCTCGGTTCCTGAGGGTCTCCGTCTATCACCTATCTTTCTGTTGCCTTCCACAGTTTGAACCCTTAGATAGTGCGTCTGCTTCCTCACCTGGGAAGAGCTCAGCAGTTTGTCATCGCATCCGACACTCCCCTGACAGGGCTGTCGTGAGAGTCACCAGTAACCTCCCTCAGATGAAACCCAGGGGATCCTTTTCTGTTCACTTTTTACTAGACCTCTTGGCAGCGTTTTGCACTTGAATACTGACTTCTTTTTTTTAATTTATTTTTATTATTTTTTTAAGATTTTATTTATTTATTTGAGAGAGGGAGTGAGTGAGCTAGAGCACAAGCAGGGGGAGAGGCAGAGGGAGAAGCAGGCTCCCCGCTGAGCAGGGAGCCCACCGTGGGCCTCCATCCCAGGACCCTGGGATCATGACCTGAGCTGAAGGCAGACGCTCAACCGACTGAGCCACCCAGGCGCCCCCCCCCTCCTTTTTTTTAAAGATTTTATTTATTTATTTGACGGAGAGAGAGAGAACACAGGCAGGGGGAGGGAATACTGACTTCCTGAAACACTGTGTGTCTCTGGCTTCGCTGTGGTTTATCTGACTTGTCTGGCCTAGTCTTCTCGGCCAGTTCTACTCAGACTCTGAATGTTGGGCTTCCTCAACTCTTGATTCTAGATTCTCTTCCCTTTACACCCCCCACATTTTCCACAGGTGATAATGGGTAAATTATCATGGGTAAAATTACCACCTCTTCCCCAATACTTCTAGCCCAGCCCTTTGTCCTGAGCCCCAGACCTGTGCTTTCATTTAACCAGTGTTTATCGAATGCTTTGCAAATTCTTAATAATAAAGTAGAATTTGCCCCTGCATAGGGATGTTCAGTCTGTTATTGGCTGCATATTATAAACCAGCAACCAAATATGTAATTACAGAATGGAAAACAAACAGCAAACCAGCAGTGAAGCAAAGGAATGGGACGCTGTGACAGAAGATCGCAGGATGGTGTCAGGAAAGATTTCTGGGGGGGTAGCATTTATACTGAGATTTGAAAGATGAGGAGGATCCAGTCTGGAGAAAAGCATTCTGTGAAGGAAAACAGAAGGACAGACTGGTTTAGTGTGTTTACCACTTGACTACTTGGAGTATCCTTCCTTGGACATTTTGATCTTTTCCCAGGATTGGATTGTAAGATCTCAGAGGAAGGTATCTTGAGTGTTAGGATCTTTTTATATCTCCTAAATGTACTATTGAGAGTAGACAATCAATATAGACTTTTGAGGAGGATAAATAATTTGTGTCTAGAAGGGATGGCATATATGAACAGAAGGGGTGTGTGAATACATTTTATTTAAACAAGCTCCCTAAAGGTGTTAGGAGATAACGCTTAACAATGCTGCAAAGGGGTCTCAATAGGATACTGATAGAAAAGTATTTCAAATATAAATCCAAGGCTAAATTATCATGCTAGCTTTGTCATGTAGTTTTTAGTTTATTCAGACCTGCTAATTATAAATGCTGTATACAGTTTTTAAAAAAAGAAAACGAGTCTCCTACATTTAGCAACGATTTGTAGTTTTTCTGATCTGCTCCCCCCTCCACTTAATAGACTTTATTTTTAATTTTTATCTATTTATTTATTTTTAAAGATTTTATTTATTTATTTGACAAAGATAGAGACAGTGAGAGTGGGAACTAAGCAGGAGGAGTGGGAAAGGGAGAAGCAGGCTCCCGCTGAGCAGGGAGCCTGATGTGGGGCTCGATCCCAGGACCCTGGGATCATGACCTGAGCTGAAGGCAGACGCTTAGCAACTGAGCCACCCAGTGCCCCTTAATAGACTTTATTTTTTAGAGAAGTCTTAGATTCATGGCAAAATTGAGTGGAAGGAGAAGAGACTTCCTGTATATCCTCTGTCCCCACCTGCTTCCCCCATTATCAGCATCCCCTGCCAGAGTAGTACATTTGCTAAATTGGATGAACATCATCATAACTTAGTGTCCATAGTTTTACATTAGGGTTTACTCTTGGAGTTGTTTTGCTTTTGGATTACTTTATAATAATATGTATCTCCACTATTATAATATGGAGTATTTTCACTGTCCTAAAAATTCTCTTTGCTCTGCCTTTCATCCCTCCTTATACCCTAACCTAATCTGCTTTTTTAAAAATAAAAATGACTTGGATTTTAGCTTGTTTTCAGTTACATTTAGTTGGTATTTTAGGATTATGATTGATTCCAACATTTCTGCACTTTGCATTTTCTAGTGAAATTTTGTACCTTTTAAAAGCTCTTCTCCCCCTTGGCATAGTATGCATTTTATTTATTTTAATTGGTCAGATTACAGTTCTAGAAATATGGAGAGTATTTAGGTGTTATTAGTAAAATATAAGCTAATTGATGGGTCTTTATATTTTATTTCATTAAGCTTTTGGGTTTTTACTAGTTCCCTGGGTGAACTTATCTACACTTACGCTTATAATAGCTTTTAAAACTAAAATGCATTCTTAGATTTGAGTGATCAGCAAGTTATAATTATTTGGCCATTTACTTAAAACAGTATTCATTTCTCTAAACATATTACTATAATTGTCATCGCCTAGGGAGTTCCAAAAATTGGTTTTATTCAGGCAGTACAAACTCAGTTTAACTTCAGAGCAGAATCTTACTAGTTGTAAATACAAGATCTCTTAAACATGAACAGGATATTCTTTTAAAAAATCCCAAACTGATTTATTATTGCTAGATACCTATTTTATTAGGAGTGTGTTCCTGTTGAGGGAAGAGGATGTACAGAGGTATAGTGTGTGGAGAAGAGTGTATTTGGAGAGCTTGGTGAAAAGGAGGGAGAGGAGAGGGAGCTGGAGAGATTAGTAGTGGTTGCATTGGGAAGGGCCAGGTAAGCTATTTTAAGGAGGTTAAGAGGAATTCAGCCTAATGTAGTTGCATCCAACAAACCAAGCACTGGAATATTTTTTTATTTGGATGGTTGTCACAAGTGTGACTTCATTAGGTGACTTTTAGCTGTAATAATTTATGTTCAATTTTATTAAAAGTTGCAGACTGATTGGTGATTTGGTGGTAAAAGTCTTGACTGGGAAGAGTTGGGACCTCATTCTAGTAAAGATGCTAGGGGTCTTAATTATACTCTTACATCTTCTACAGATACTGCCATGAGCCTGAGGATAGAAACCTGAGAGTTAGAAACCATTCGCAAATCACTGGTCCTTAGAATAATGGAATAATGTCAAAGCATATGGTGTTTTTTAATTGAGGGAGGGAAACAGCAGCAAAGGGCATGCACACAGACTGACACAGATAAGCCCTGAGATGGAATTTTTTTTCTCCCTCCAATGCTTTCTTCTCCCCGAAGTACAAAATTGTAAGGATAATAATATAAATTATAATTGTAAGGATTATTTATAATATAAATAGTATATTTAGCACACATTTAATTACGTGCTGACCATGTGCAGGTTACCTACCAGGCCTAGGTATTTTATATGCAAGATTTTATTTATTTCTCATAACAACAATTCTAGAGTTATATTGTTAGCTTTTATTTTATTTTTTATTTAAAAACATTTTTTAAAGTTTTTTATTTATTTACCTGATCTCTGCACCCCATGTGGGACTTGAACTCATGACCCTGAGATCAAGAGTCACACACTCCTCTGACTGAGCTGGCCAGGTGCCCCTATATCGTTAGGTATTAAATGATGAGGAGATGCAACACCCAAAAAACAAATAATTAGATTAAAATGGGCAGAGGACGTAAATAGATATTTTTTCACAGAAGACATACAGATGGTCAACGCACACATGAAAAGATGATCAAATCACTCATCATCAGGGAACTACAAGTCAAAAACCACAATGAGACATCACTTTTCACCCTTCAGAAGGGCTAGGATCAAAAAGTCAAGAAATAGCAAGTATTGGTGAGGATGTGGAGACAAGGAACCCTCGTGCACTGCTGGTAGGAATGTAAATTGGTGTAGGCACTGTGGAAAACAGTATGGAGGTTCCTTAAAAAATTAATAATAGAAATACCATGTGATCCACTAATTCCACTACTTGATTTTTACCCGAAGGAAATGAAAACACTAATTTGAAAATATATATGCACCCCTGTGTCTATTGCAGCATTATTTACAATTGCCAAGTCTTGGAAATAATCCAAGGGTCTATCTATAGATAAATGGATAGAGGATGTGTGGTGTGTGTATATGTATATATATATATAGTGGAATGTTGTAATATGTTTTTATATATATATAAAATAGAATATTACTTGACCAAAAGAAGTGTGAGATCTTGCCATTTGCTACTACACGCATGGCCCTAGAGGCTATAATGGCAAGTGAAGTAAATCAGACAGAAAGACAAATACCATATGATGTCACTTAGATGTGGAGTCTAAGAAACAAAACAAGTGGACAAAGAGACAAACAAAAACCCCAGACTCTTAAATACAGAGAACAAACTGGTGGTTGCCAGATGGGAGGTGAGGGGGGAATGGGTGAAATAGGTGAAGAGGATTAAGAGGTACAGACTTCAGGTTTTACAATAAATTAGTCGTAGGGTTGAAAAGTACAGCATAGAAAATATAGTCGATGCTATTATAATAATGTTGCACGGTGACAGGTGGTGATTACACTTACCACAGTGAGCATGGAGTAATGTACAGCATTGTTGGATCGTTATGTTGTACACCTGAAACCAGTATAACACTGTGTTAGTTATGCTTCATTAAAACCAAAAAATAAATGATGAGGAGGTAGAGGTAGCAAGGAAGTAGCGGAGTTGGGGCTGCAGCTCCAGCCCACCTGGCTCCATGAGTGCAGAAGATGCCTTAGGATTTTGTTGGCAGAGTAGATGTAGTTACTAGTGCACGTCGGGCCACCAAGGCTGCAAGAGTAGCTCTGATTTTCATTCTATCTATCTATCTGTCTGTCTATCTATCTATCTATCTATCTATCTATCATCTATCTGTTTTTAAAGTAGGCTCCACACGTGACGTGGGGCTTGAACTCACGCCCCTGAGATCAGGAGTCTCATGCTGTACCGACTGAGTTGGCCAGGCGCCCTCATTTTCATATTTTTAAAACTGAAGTATGTTTACTTCAAGCCTAGTAACAAGATGCCCGAGCTTTAGTATTCTCTAGCTCCTTTTCTTAAAAAAAGAAAAAAAAAATTGAGATGTAATTTACATACAACATTATGTAAGTTTAAGCTATACAGTGTGTGGATTTGATACGTTTATAAAGTGCTGTATGATTAGCACCGGTAGTATTAGCTTTGGTTGCATAATTATCCTATCTTTTTTTCTGGTGAGAAGATTTAAGATCTAGTCTCTTAGAAAATTTGAAGTGTTCCAGGTTTATAACCTTTTAACAACATCTAGCTCCTTTGTTCCGCGTCTTAACTTTTCCTTTTTCTTTAGGTTTGTGTTTTCTGGAGAAACAAGTGGTGGGGATAAAATCGTGACAGAGGGAAGGAAGGGAAACTGCAGGTGTTTAAGAAGAATGCAAGAGCCACACATTGGCAGCCAACGGATGTTTTGTTTTGAATTAGTATTTTACATTTTTAAATTAGTTCTAACAGTTAAAAGTCAAGATGTTTTATATAAAAATGCAGATTTCTGGCTTTTGTGAGAATAGGAAGATGTAGCAGCTCAGGGACCACCTTCTGGAGCAGTAGTTGGTTGAGCTGAGCATTGGTGATGACGTTGGGTTGGGTGTGATCTGTTCAGGGCACCGTAGCTCCTAGCTATTCCTGCTTGATTCATTCTTACTAACTTCCTGCCCCTTGTAGGCATTTGCTTTTTGATTCTAGGTCTCATGTACACCATTATGGCTAGTCTGCTTAAGCAGCAGGGTAAATCAGCCTACAAGTATGGTAGGTACAAGTGAAAAATGGTGATTCCCAAGGCAGTTAGTTTAGAATATATTAAGAGTGTTGAATTGGGATCAACCCTTAGGTTTAGAAAACAAACTCCTTTGGTAAATTTAAAATCAACTAGATTCTTGATGATGATTTTTAGAGTAAAAACTTAGATAATTTGAAAATTTAATTCTTTGTTCATGTCAAAAATATCATATTCCCAAGAGAAAAGTATTAATTTGTTCTTTCCTGTTAGTATAGAAAATATGTTTATTCTTTGAAGTCATTCATTTGTAATATATGTGGAAAACTAACTGATTTACAAATTACTGTGCAGGCTAATCTTATGTTCAAAGTTGAGCAAAGATGATATATGTTAAGAGGGAATTTTTTTTCTTAATCTTAATTAAGTCTCTCCAAAGAGGAGTGACCAATTTTAAAAAGCACATTAGAGCTTTCTAAATGTTTGATTTATTTTCCCCAAGAAAAATAAGAATTATATCATTACCCTCTGATGGATAGAAGTTTTCTTCAAAGAACATCAAAGCACATTAATTTTTAAAGTACATTTGCCCAAAATTAATAATTCATTGTTCTGTTCGTGCTTATATATAGAGAGAAAATATTCAGAAATAGTCTAGTCTAAAATTTGGTATTATTTAAAAAGGGCTCACAGGTTACAAAGTGCTTTTACGTGTGCATTTTTATTTAATACATGAGAGACAACTTTGTGATTTAAATAGTTATATCTTTTTATAGATTCTCAGGGTGAGGGTACTAGTAAGAGGCAGACTGCTTTAGCTTTCATACCTCTGTTACTACACCACATAATAAAGGATTGTATTGAAGTAAACAGTATGACTACTCTTGTTTTCCTGCTACATATAATAAATACTTCCAGTGAGATGTTTCTTTGTGGGTTTTGAATCCATAGATTCTTTTCTTTTTCCTTTTCCTTGGCTATTGTAGTTATTTTGGGATGAGGGCTTTTTAATTCCTGTCTTTTTTAAGGTCGAGCTTTTATTTCTTGAATCCTTTACCTGGCTAAGGTCAACTTCTTATTTCTGTTGTTAAGTCCTCATTTTCAGTCAGAAAGGCAAATTTGAAGACATTACTGATAGGAATTTATTTTGTTTTCCCCTGCTGAGTTTTTTGTTTTATGCTTGTCTTTTGGTTTTCTCTACTGGAAGCCTCATGGGAAGGCTGTGGGGAAAAAGGCAGCAGTGAAATGAAGTAAGAAGTCTTCCAGAGTTACTCAGGAAAAAAAATGAAAAGATATAGAGTGAGTCTCAGGACTTTGCAAAGGTTGAGAGGGATTAACCTGTGGGAGAAATATCTGACCTGTTTGTCTATGTAGACATGTTACTTGGCAGGCTGCTCCATGTTCGTCCGTCCGTCCTTCCTTCCTTCCTTCCTTCCTTCCTTCCTTCCTTCCCTCCTTCCTTCCTTCCCTCCTTCCTTCCCTCGTTCCTTCCTTCCCTCGTTCCTTCCTTCCTTTCTTCCTTCCCTCCTTCCTTCCTTTCTTTCTTTCATTTTTCTTTAAATTGTGCTAATATATACCTAACATAATATTTAAAATCTTAATAGTTTTTAACTGTGTAAGGCAGCATCATGAGATACATTCATAATGTATAACCATCACTACTATCTATACACCAGACTTTTTCATCATCTTTGGCATTAACTCTGTACCCATTAAAATAATCACTTGCTATCCCCCATCCCCCGCTGCCCAGCCCCTGGTAACTTCTACTCTATTTCTATGACTTTGCTTATTCCAGATCCTTCATAAAACATACAGTATTTATACTTCTGTTTCTAACATTTCACTTAGAATAATGTTTTCACGTTCCATCCATGTTGTAGCATATCAAAATTTCTTTCCTTTTTAGGGCTGAATTGTATGTATATATCACTTTTGTTTATCCATTATTCATTTTCTTTGCTTATCTATTATCCATTCACTTGTTGATGGACACTTGTGAATAGTGCTGCTATGAACATTGGTATGCCCGTATCTGTTCTAGTTCCTGTTTTTAATTTTTGGGGGGGTGTATTCCTAGGAGTGGAATTTCTGGGTCATATGGTAGTTCTCTGTTTGCCTTTCCGAGGAATTTCCAGACTGTTTTCCAACTCCTTTTCAACAGAGGTCATTAGATTCCTAACATCTGGGTGTGCTCATGATATTCCTTTCCTGGAGACTTTCCATGCTTGTATTTCAGGTAAAGAATGGAGTCCAGCCTCCAGTGTGGTTTCCAAAGTCTTGTGCGTCTCTTCCTCCACTATGCCCTTCCCATACCCACTTCTCCAGCTTCCTGGAACTAGTCCCCCAAAACAGGTGCTTTTTATGTTCTGCTTTATGCCTTTGTTCTGTTATTCGCTTTGTATTAAATGCTCTTCCCTCATGCCTGCTGTCTGAGATGCTACTCTGTTTCAGGGTCCAGCTCAAATACTGTCTTTTTATACATTTTTAAAATTTTATTGTTATGTTAATCACCATACATTACATCGTTGGTTTTTGATGTAGTGTTCCATGATTCATTGTTTGCGTATAACACCCAGTGCTCCATTCAGTACATGCCCTCTTTAATACCCATTGCCTGTCTTCTAAGTTTGAATTGTTTGTTCTTTTGACTTCTGTTTTCTCCGTGGTCCTCGTAGCTTCCTGTGGCTTGGCCTTTTCCTGCTTCTTGTGTCTTTAACCATATATCCTTGATTACTTGTAGACATTTTGTATTGGAGAATTTAAAAAATGTTTTGGTTTTCACCTTTTGCTTCTTGGTCGTCTCTTTCAGACTCTTAGGTTTATTTGTTTATCACCAAGTGTTTTAATGCTAGTGCTAGGCCTTCTGGGACTGGGAAAGCTAGGTCGAATTATGTGGTAAAACTTTTCATTGATCATTAAATGCTTGTATGGGATCCACAAAATGGATTGCTTGAAGGTGTGCATTTTGGAATTAGAACTGGGTTCTAGCCCCAACTCTCTTTTCTCGAGAAAGCTACTTGACCTCTCTAAGCCTTGCTTTCACGACCTGTAAATTAGAACAGTAATACTACCTGTCTTTGACAGGGTTTTGAGATTGAATGAAGGCATTCAGCATAGTGCCTGTAACTTAAAAGTGTGCGATTAACAATAAATTCTTCCTCCTTATGGGGCGCCTGGGTGGCTCAGTCAGTTGAGAGTCCAACTCTTGATTTCAGCTCAGGTCATGATCTCAGGGTCCTGAGATTGAGCCGTGGGTTGTGCTCTGTGCTCAGCGGGGAGTCTGTTTGAGATTCTCCCTCTCCCTTTGTCCCTCCCCCTGCTCATGTGTGCATGTGCGTGCGCATGCATCCTCTCTCAAATTATAAATCTTTTTTTTTTTTAAGTTTTTATTTATTTATTTGACAGAGAGAGACACAGCGAGAGAGGGAACAGAAGCAGGGGGAGTGGGAGAGGGAGAAGCAGGCTCCCCGCGGAGCAGGGAGCCCGATGTGGGGCTCTATCCCAGGACCCCGGGATCATGACCTGAGCTGAAGGCAGACGCTCAACAACTGAGCCACCCAGGTGCCCCTCAAATTATAAATCTTTAAAAAATAATTCTTCCTCTTTACCTTTTCCTCTTTGTTTTCTTTCTTTTTCTTCCTTCTCCTTCCCCCTTTTCCCTCTTCTTCCCCTCTTTTTCCTTTTTCTTTTCCTCCTCCATGAAATAACATTATTATTATTTATGAAATTGGTCTGTTTTGCTGTTAACTTTTTCCATGTTAGAGTAGTTTTTCTAGATTCAGAGATTAAGGGCAAGTAAATAATTTTACATGTGTTGTGCTGTAGGTCACCATAAATAAATTGCCTCATGATGGAGATTTTTGTAATCCTGGGGCTTTCAAAAGTATTCATTTGCCAGCTACAAATAAATGTTACGTTGATGACAAACACTTTTTTAGGTACATCAAAATCAGTGGCTTATTCCATAGCATTATTATTGTCTCTTAAGTATTTAAGTATTATTAAATTAAACCTTATATTTTCTCTTTTATACCAAAGAAAATTCTCAGGTCTCTTTTGAGAATTTATACAAAATTATGTATTAATTTATATAAAATTAGGAGGAATACTTCCTTATTGAATCAGCTATATAAAAATCTGTATTTTTAAATACAGTTTTTTTTTAAATTTTATTTTATTATGTTATGTTAATCACCATACAGTACATCATTAGTTTTTGATGTAGTGTTCCATGATTCATTGTTTGCGTATAGGGAAAGGAGAGGAAAGAATAAACAAAATGAAAATGTTTCCTAGTAACATGGTCTCTTAATTCTATGCTATTCTTTGTAAAATATCTCTAATGAGGATAGCTGGTCCTTGGGACCACTTTAGTGTTTGACTCCTTCCTTGTCAGGACGGACATTCATGCAGTTGCCTTTCCTTGGCTAGTGGATAAGAAACAGAATTCTGTTACACACAGACTTTGAGGCTTACTTTGATAAGTCATGTGGAATTCTTTGTTCATTCATTCATTATTTGTTCAATGTCCAATTTCCAATAAATGCATAGCTTGGGTTATAGGAAATGATTGAGAGATTGTTTCCTCTAAAATTTGTAGTGAACTGAGTGTGAGAGCAAATATGCCTAAGTAATATTTAAGACAAATTATGAAAGTATAACATAAAAGTTTGCAGAGGAAAGAGTGACTTAATTTGCTACTAAGAAAGATGTTTTGCTATTTTTTGTAAATTTTTGTATTTCTATAGAACAGGAGAAAGTAGAAAGAAAATAATAGGGTAACTGAATATAGATGATTACTTTATGATTACTTAAGATTCTCAGTCTTAGTTGATCTGTCGCTTTGTCATGGTGTTTTAGTAGGGGCTTTATATAGATAGCTGTTCTATATAGTCATTTCTCTGGACACAAGACTTTGTTGTTCAGGCATTTGGCTCCTCTTAAGACTTCTTTAATTGTAATAAAATTTACTAAAAATTTTCTTGATTATAGTTCCTATAGTTGGAACAAGCTTATTTCTAGGCCAGTGATTCCTGAATTATTTTGATTACATACCACAGTTAGTTAAAAAATTTGGATGAAATTCTAGCAGATAGACATATTTATCTATGTTTATTTTATTATATACTAATGTATGATGTGCCCCATAAAACATACACACACACAAAGATTTTAAAAAGGAAGAGGCAATCTTGAAATAAACCATTTAAAAATGTTTTGCTTACTGTGATGGAATCATGCTGCCATTATCCATTATTTTGAGGCATAATACATATGTATGGTGAAGTTCATTGTTAGAGACAGTAAGATGTGAATCCACAGTTCAACTAATCTTCATACTGTTTTTTAAAGTTACTGTTGTAAACTAAAAAAACAGTAGAACAGATCAATGAAACCAGGAGCTGGTTCTTTGAAAAGAACGTACAATCAAGTGGGAAATATTTCCAGGATGCAAGTGTGGTTCGATATTTGCAAATCAATCAATGTGATACAGTACATCAATAAGAGGAAGGATAAAAACCATATGATCATCTCATTAAATGTAGAAAAAGCATGTGACAAAGTACAATATCCATTCATGATAAAACCCCTCAACAAAGTAGGTTTAGAAGGAACATAACTGAACATAACAAGGCCTTATATGAAAAACCCACAGCTAACATAGTCAATGGGGAAAAACTGAGAGCTTTTCCCCTAAGGTCAGGAACAGGACAAAGATGTCCATTTTCACCACTGTTATTCAGCATAGTACTGGAAGTCCGAGCCATACCAATCAGATAAGAGAAAGAAATTAAAGGCATCCACATTGGTGAGGAAGAAGTAAAACTTTCACTCTGCAGATGACATGATACCTAAAGACTCCACCAAAAAACTGCTAGAACTAATAAATGAATTCAGTAAAGTCATATGATACAAAATCAATGTACATAAATGTTGCATTTCTATACACTAATAATAAAAGAGAAATTAAGAAAACAATCCCATTTACCACTGTACCAAACATTGATGAAAGAAATTGAAGACAGCACAAAGAAATGGATTCCATGCTCATGGATTTGAAGCACAAATTTTGTTAAAATGTCTATACTGCCCAAAGCAATGTACAGATTTAATGCAATCCCTATCCAAAATACCAACAGCATTTTTCACAGAACTAGAACAAACAATTCTAAAATTTGTATGGACCACAAAAGACCCTGAATAGGTAAAGCAATCTTAAAAAAAAAAAAAAAATGGAGGTATCACAATTCCAGACTTCAGGTTATATAATACAAAGCTGTAGGAATCACAGCAGTATGGTACTGGCACAGAAATAGACACATAGATTAATGGAACAGAATAGAAAACCTAGAAATAAATCAACAATTATATGGTCAATTAATCTTCAACAAAGGAGGAAGTATATATATTGAGAAAAAAGAGTATCTTCAGCAAATGGTGTTGGGAAAACTGGACAGCTTCATGCAAAAGAATGAAACTGGACCACTTTCTTATACTACACACAAAAATAAGCTCAAAAAGGGTTAAAAACCTAAATGTGAGACCTGAAACCATAAAAAGCCTACCGGAGAGCACAGGCAGTAATTTCTCTGACATTAGCCAATGCAGTATTTGTCTAGATATGTCTCCTGAGGCAAGGGAAATAAAAGGAAAAGCTGTTGGGACTACATCAAAATAAAAAGCTCTTGCACAGTGAAGGAAACAGTCAACAAAACTAAAAGGCAGCCTATTGAAGGGGAGTAAATATTTGCAAATGACATATCTGATACGGGGTTAGTATCTAAAATATATAAAGAACTGATACAACTCAATACCTAAACAAATAATCCAATTAAAAAATAGGCAGAAGACACGAACAGACATTTTTCCAGAGAAGACCTCCAAATGGCCAACAGACCCATGAAAACATGCTCAACATCACTTATCATCAGGGAAATAAAAATCAAAATTATGAAGATATATCACCTCATTATCTGTGAGAATGACTAAAATAAAAAACACCAGAAACGACATGTATAGGTGAGGATGTGGAGAAAAAGAACTCTCTTACACTGTTGGTGGGAAGGCAAACTGGTGCAGCCCTCAGTATGAAGTTTCCTCAGAAAGTTAAAAATAGAGCTACCCTACCATCCAGTAATTGTACTACTAGGTATTTACCCCCCAAATACAAAAACACTAATTTGAAGAGATACCTGTGTTTATTGTGGTATTATCTGCAATAGCCAAGTTATGGAAGCAGCCCAACTGTCCATCAATAGATGAATGGATAAGGAAGATACATGGGATATTACTCAGCCATAATAAGAATGAAATCTTGCCATTTGCAACAACATGGGTAGAGCTAGAGAGTATTATGCTAGGCGAAGTAAGTCAGTCAGAGAAAGACAAATACCATATGATTTCACTCATATGTGGAATTTAAGAAACAAAATAAATGAGCAAAGGGAAAAAAGAAGAGACAAACCAAGAAACAGACTCTTAGCTATAGAGAACAAACTGATGGTTACCAGACCGGGGCAGTGGGGGGAGGGGGGGATGGGTGAAATAGGTGAAGGGGTTTATAGAGTACATTTATCATAATGAACAGTGAGTGATGTGTAGAATTGTGGAATCACTATATTGTACACCTAAAACTAAGATAACACTGTATGTTAACTATAGTGGAATTACAATGAAAAACCTAGTTAAAAAAATCATGTTATTGTCATATCAGATTTGATTTCTTAACTCTGATGAAATATTTGAACTAGGAATAGGTAAGAAACAGCTCTGCCATAAACTTATTCGTTTGTGATTGTGTAATTAGAACTTCTTCAACAGATTCTTTACGAGTGTATATAGTTTCTTTGTGGGTGCCATTGTTAACACTCCATGTTATGGAATGCCTCTTTTTCTATCAGGATATCACATATCCTAACACATTACCATATGACATATCAGCCCAAGGAGGGAGTGTTATTCCATATAATAAATATTAGTAATGCTTAATTCAAAGTAGAAGTGGTAATGACCCATTGGTTCATTTTACTTAATCCACTTTGGGAATCACTGCTGTAGACATGCCCTCTGGGGCACAGCTTTCTCTCTTCTAACAGTGATTTTTTTTTTCTTTTTAAGCTTAGCCTTCCTGTACTCCCAGAAGAAGTTATAAAACAAGGTGGTGATAAAAGCAACCTTGGCAGATATGAGAGTATCATTGTTAGATACACTTGAAGTAGTCAGACATGGTAGATATTATCTGTTTTTATTCCCTTTAGGACATGAAAATTTATTTAACATTGTATTTATTATATAACAATTTTATTATAATATATTAATCATGAAGAGCTGTTTCTTCTTTCATTGCTTATATTGAATATGGTTTAAGAAATTTAAAAATTATTTTATAGCTTATTTAAGTTTCTTTAAAGTGACAGTAGAGGGCACTGTGGTATTTAGTTTTTCAAAGCCTATTTTAAAATTAGAAAGTTGTCATTTTTATGTGTAATGCAGTGTATCTATTCAACTAATCTATTGAAAAGCTATGAGACTCTTTGTTCTTTGCTTTTTCACTCCATTGGGACTGTAAAAATTTTGTTGACTACTAGGAAATTTGAGGTGCACTATTTTTCTGGGTTCTACATTTGCCTTTGTTTGGTGGATGAAAGAAATCCTTTAAAAATAGTAATTCTTGTAAATCTATTCACTAATTTTTAAAGTTTGCCTATGTGAGATTTACTTGATTAAAATCAGTACGAGAAAGTAGCTTTCAGTGAATATTACATAAGAATTTAATTAAGCTTTTGAAAGATGTTTTTTGTAAGTCCTAGCATCTCTACTTCTATGTCAGATATAATTTTATTTGCCTACAGCCTGTCAGAGATAGCATGCCCAGAGTGACAGATTACCCTTGTATTACAGCATTCACCGAGGAAGCCAGTCAATCTTAGTCTGACAGGAAACCTACATATTTATTCCTACATCCTTAATGAGAAAAGAAGAAAAAGGTTATTTCATAACATTTCCTCAGGGAAATTATTTGAAAATTCCATTTATCTTTTAAGACTGTAATTAACCTTAATTGGGTTGTATAGATTTTAAAGAAAATAAATCCCAATGTATTTATAATACATTTGCAATGCATTGTAAATTTTTCTCTCTTCTGCATTTACAAAGCATTGCAAAGATAGAAGAGAGAAAAATCTCAACTCCTACTTTGGTCATTCTATTATAAATTAGCTGAAAACTACTAGGCATTTATGATTATATTTTTATAACCTTTGCCTACAATTCAGGAGTTATTCTCCAGAACCTACTTGGTGTGTTATCAGTTTTATGAAGGAGGACACTGAAAACCTGTGATGTGCTCAAGATCACATAGCAAGATAATGAATGACCTTGTCAGTGACATATCTTAATAGTTATTCCCTAAGCCTATACCCAATTGACCAGTTGATATTTCTCCAGATATTAATATTTGTTCTTCAGATCTACATAAATTCTAGAAGTAGCTTGGTTTTTATTTTATTTATTTATTTTTTAAGATTTTACCTTTTAAGTAATCTCTCTACCCAATATGGGGCTTGAACTCATAACCCGGAGGTTAAGCGTTGCATGCTGTACTGAGTCAGCCAGGCATCCTTTGGATTTTTTTTTTTTTAAGATTTTATTATTTATTTATTTATTTATTTATTTATTTATTTATTTATTTGAGAGAGAGAGAGAGAGAGAGAGAGAGTGAGAGAGAGTGCATGAGTGCTGGGGAGGGGTAGAGGGAGAGGGAGAAGCAGGCTTCCCGCTGAGCAGGGAGCCCAATGTGGGACTCGATACCAGGACCCTGGGATCATGACCTGAGCCGAAGGCAGACGCTTAACTGACTGAGCCACCCTGGCGCCCCAGGCACCCCTTTATTTTTATTTCAAAATGAATGTTTACTATTATAAATAGTCAATTTTGATGTGTAGTTATTTGGTATCTATTTTCCTATCAACTGTAATAGTTCATAGGAAGCAAGGAACTTTTAACAAATTCCTTCTGGCACAGACAGAACAAATACGCTCCATGAGGGCAGGAATTTTGTCTGTTTCATTATCCCAAGTGCCTAATGTCTGGCACATAGTTAGGTGTATAGTAAATATTTGAAGAAAAATTTGTTGAATTTATAAATTATTTAATCCATTATCAATTTGAAATATTTAAACCTTCTGGAGTTAAGTTTGGTTGTAGGGAGACTTTTTCGTTTTTTGGAAGAGGTTTTGGAAGGCGAACAGGTACTCTGCTACTTATCCAGTGGTTTGGTAAGAGATGGTTTAACCCTTGGACAGCTAGGCACCAGTGCAGTATGTGTAGACCATGGCGGAGGAGGAAATTATGGGCAAAATTGCCATTAAAGTAACAAATAAGCACAAATTTATATTATAAAGTAACTTGCTAAATATAAAGTTGATCAATTGGAATGCAAAGTGTTTTAAAGAACTATAGTTTTATTAGTTTGAGCTAATTGGAATTAGAATTAGGTTAATAAAGGGGACATGCTTTAAAATAAATAGGTAATGATGTTTTATGAGCCTGTCAAAGTAGAAGCCAAAACAATTAGTTTTAGCTTAAATCATAGTTATGGTATTTACACATAAAATGTTGTTTTGTTTTTTTTTAATATTTTCTTCAGTAAATATTTTTGCCTCTTATGTACTACTGCTTACCAGAATGATCACAAATTACAGCAAAGGGAGATCTGAGATTCTGAATTTCATTTATGATACAAACTAATTGCTTAAGTATTAGACAAGAAATGAAGGAGAGATCAATATTTGATATGTTAGAAAATGAAGGGATAGGATAAGAAATTGTGTAGGACGAGGAAGGCATCCCGAGGTGGAGGCATGAAGGAATGCAAAGGTATTCCTTCAAGTATTCAGTATTTATCGATAGCTTACTGTGCTGGGTGCTGGGGTGAAAAGTGAAAAGGCCAAGTCTTCGCTCTCCTGCAGCTTTCATTGTAGGGAAGGAAGGCCACCTCCAGATAATGCCAATAGTAACAAAACGCCTCTCTCCTGCTAATTAGGTTGAACATTCTTTTTCTACTGCAATTTTACATTTTTAAAAATAACAGCTGTATTAAGATATGATTCCCATACCATAACATTCATTCTTTTAAGGTGTACAAGTCAGAGGTTTTCATTTTATTAGCTGAGTTGTGCAAACATCACCACTCTCACAAAGGTTTTAGCAGGATTCTCTTTGAAGGTCACTTTTCCAGATCTTTCTCTAAGCTGCCTTCTTCTTTTGGTATCACATCCTGCTTGTTAGGCTCCACTAATTGCCAGCTGATTGTCCTATCATTTCCATACAGTGCCCGGGCTGTAAATTTCTCAACAGTCTGATCCAGGGGTGGTTTTTGAGGCCACTCTGAGGTTTGCTCCGACGGCAGGTGTGCTCTTCTTGGTTCTTTCTGATGATCTAGCTGGTTTATCATATAGCTTGCTGGTCTTCATTAAGAGGAGTTATTATCCGGGCACCTGAGTGGCTCAGTTGGTTAAGCGTCTGCCTTCGGCTCAGGTCATGATCCCAGGGTCCTGGGATGGAGCCCTGCATCGGGCTCCCTGCTCAGCAGGGAGCCTGCTTCTCCCTCTGCCTGCCGCTCCCCCTGCTTGTGCATGCTCTCTCTCTCTCTGTCAAATAAATAAATAAAATATATATATTTTTTAAAAACGGGGGGAGTCATTATCTTTGAGAGCACCCTTAGGCTTGAACTTGCTCACACTCTGTTTCAAATGGATTTGGTTCCTTTGGGAAGAGCTTCAGAGCTCTCTTTTCTTACAGTCTGCCTCTCTTGGGCAAACTCTCCTAGCCACTGTTCTGGGCACAGGGTTGCTTCTGGTGTAGAACTTCTGTCCTGTGAGCAAAGTAGGTTGACCGCTCTTGGAGCTCCAGCGTCGCCAGCCAGCCTCCTGCATGGTGGTCAAGCTTCTGTTTTATAGGTGGAGGCTGTGTGGAGGAAGGCCACCTCTGCTCTCTTGGTCACCCTCACCAGGAATGTAGCCTCTTCTGCTTGGAGTTGGAGAGGATGAGAAATGCTGGTGGCCTGCCTTTTTTGTGACATACAGGGTACGCCTTGATTAAGAGCAGAGATGGAGCTCACTTACCAGGAGTGGAGTTTGTCAACTTGAGCTGGGGCAAAGTAGGAAATCGGTTATGGCTCAGATGCCACAAACTGTCCCAGTACCAAGTTTTAGTAGATTTTCTTGAATAATGTGTCTTCCTTTGAATATGCCCCTAGGGCAGTTTCCAGAGACTTTCTTCAGTGATTGGTTTTGTTTGTTTGTTTTAAACTTTTAATTTTCATTCTAGTTAGTTAACATTCAGTATTATATTACTTTTAAGTGTATGATACAGTGATTCAAGAATTCCATACATCACTTGGTGCTCATTCATGCTCATCCTAAGTGCTCTCTTTAATCCCCATCACCTATTTCCCCCATTCCCCCCACTCACCTCCCCTCTGGCAACCATCAGTTTGTCCTCTATAGTTAAGTCTGTTTCTTGGTTTGCCTCTCTTCTCTTTTTTCCCCCCTTTGTTTTGTTTCTCAAATTCCACATAATAGTGAAATCATATGGTATTTGTCTTTCTCTGTCTGACTTACTTTGTTTAGCATTATACTCTCTAGCTCCATCCATGTTGTTGCAAATGGCAAGATTTCATTCTTTTCACTGCTGAGTAATATTCCATTGTATATATATACCACCTCTTCTTTATCCATTCATCAGTCCATGGACACTTGGGCTGCTTTCATGATTTGGCTATTGTAAATGATGCTGCTATAGACATAGGGGTGCATGTATCCCTATGAAGTAGGTGTTCTTGTATTCTTTGGGAAACTACCCAGTAGTGTGATTGCTGGATCCTAGGGTAGCTCTATTTTTCAGTGATTGTTTTTTAAAATAGCTTTTGTCAGCTTTGCTTATTTCATTGGACTCTGGGTCTGTGAAGCACTTTCCCTGTCATCCCGGAAGTGGAACTCTCCAAACTGGTTAATACTAAATCTTCCTAAAGTTCAAAGATGTGTTCCCAGGAAGGAAACTACGATTCCAGGTAACTGATTTTTTTTTTTTTCCTTTTTTGAATAGCAGTTTTGGTCAGATATGAAAACCAGAGCTACCAAAATCCAGAGCAGTTCTTTGCACTATCTCAAGTATCATACTGAGGACTTTTATAATCGCTATATGTGTGATGAACTAAAGATGTTATTTTCAGGGTTCATTTTACCTAGTGGTTTTCTGCCCACAAAAATTTGCAGTATCTACTTAGCTTGTTTACTTGACTGGATTTTGCAGTTCTTTGACTTTCCTGATATGTGGATGTTTCCTTTATGGGGTGTTTGATGTTTTTTTTTGCATTCTTTCATAGCCTGTCATACAATTTACAGACATTTAAGGTGATATCCATTTTTTTAATATATATATTTTTAACATAGGTTTGACAGTTTCTTACAGAATGAGGTGGTAGATACAATTGAACCAATTTCCTCACACTCTGTGCTTTATTAATGTAATCATTTCTTACCTCAGGCTATAACTCTACATAAGTTAAACGGAGGAAGGAGTTGATAGCATTCAGTTTTGTAGCAGTAACAGTATGCTGTTGGGAATTCCCTTTAATGTAGCATTCATTTGTGTACTGTTGTAATAGCATGTAACATCTGCCTGCAGTAGTGATCTGTCATGAAAATTTACTCCCATGATACCTGGCTGCTTGGTGAATTTCATATTATAAACACACATATCAAATATGGGATTTAATGGTAGAAGATCCATGTATATTTCTATAATACATTTGGAAAGACACACAAGGAACTGGTCATTGGTTGCCCCTAGGGAAGAGAATCCCCTAGTTTGGAGGACTGAGATGGAAATATATACTTTACTCCATTTGAATTTTGTAATGAGTCATAAGTGTTACTGAAACAATAGTAAAGCACTAAAAAGTAAGTACAACAAAAACAAAATGAACAATAACAAAAGGGAAAATAAATGGATAAGAGAGACATTCTGTGGATACAGTTTTAGCTAAATATAATCTGGTGGCCCATTTGGGTTTCTTTTTACGATAGTAAGCTCTTTGTGTTGATTGATTGGCAAGTTTGATTAGAACTCTCTTCTAGGTGGTAATTATAGTCTTATATTTTATCATATTGTTCCTTCCAATATCAGATGATTTAGAAGAGTTGCCAGGTTTCTCTTTGATATCGGATCTATTCTTGATTTGGAATGCCAGTTAGTAGAAGTGTTGCTTCATGAATAAAAAGACCATGATGGTGGCTTATGAGTATTCTTCACTAATGATAACTAAGACAGGATTTTTTGAGGTACTTTGACCTATATAGATGGTACAGAATTTACTTGAATCCTTTTCCAAATTCTCATTTCTTTTTTTAAAAATATTTTTTTATTTATTTACTTGTCAGAGAGAGAGAGAGAGAGCACAAGCAGGGGGAGCGGCAGGCAGAGGGAGAAGCAGGCTCCCTAATGAGCAGGGAGCCCGATTCGGGACCCGATCCCAGGACCCTGGGATCATGACCTGAGCAGAAGGCAGATGCTTAACCAACTGAGCCACCCAGGCGTTGCTCCAAATTCTCATTTCTAAAGTGTAATTGATTAAATTCATTCTTGGTGTTTCATTTTAAAAGAATGCAGCTTCAGCAAATCTCTTTACATAAAGAAGAGGGATTATGTTCAAGTTTTAGGTTATTGTTATATATCACTGTATTTTAAACATTTACAGATTTTCTTTTTTTTTTTTTTTTCTGCTCTTTAGCCGGCCTCAGAAAGTATGTTTGTGTCCATTTCTACCATTGCATCCTCTGCACATCTCTACTCATTTGTACATAATTCAGCATCCAGCAGAGGTAAGATTTTGTAAAATTCATAATTTCAAATAGAATATTATTAGTATGTAAGAGGAAACACACTGATGAACATACTCATGCCTTCCAGCTTTTTAACATTTCTCAAAATAAATTGATGATAAATGCTTTGTCTTTGGGAA
Source organism: Phoca vitulina (assembly GCF_004348235.1). Classification (NCBI taxonomy): domain Eukaryota; kingdom Metazoa; phylum Chordata; class Mammalia; order Carnivora; family Phocidae; genus Phoca; species Phoca vitulina. Next base: position 19,135,131 of record NW_022589735.1, read on the forward strand.
AAAAGTTTCTTTTATGTATTATAGTGTCGTGTCATATGCTTTAGAGACATCAAAATTGTTATTTCATAAAACCGTATTATTTCATAAAAACGGTAATTGAATAGTATAGAAATTTGGAACATCAACAATTTTGTGTGAAGAAAAAATGAAATTTTGTGAGTGAAGAACTAAGAAAATCATTGCTTTTTTAATTTTGATCATAGCTTATATTTCTTAATGTTTTTTGTTAAAGTAGAAGTAACTGTCAGTATTTTAGTTTTATAAAAAGAACGTATAAAATAAAGTTTTATTCCTTTAATGAATAGAGCAAATATATAGAACTGTAATAGAGCATTCCAGTTTGATGACTCCCCCTAAAAAGTGATTGAAGACCATTTAGATAGGCTTTAGGAGGAGGCTTTGGGAAAAGATGATTTGGTGGAGTAGACGATATGGAGGTGATACGATGGAGCATTTTAAAGAGTAGGTATCAGTATCTAAAAAAGTACTTAAAAATAAAACAGTTATCTCAAAAGCTTAAGAATAAAATAAAACATTTATCTCAAAAGTAACAAAAATATCTATAAGGAAGAAATGTTCTGTGAAACCGAGTGGCCTTTATTTGTGAACAGTGTTAATGTAGCCATAGTGATGTAAGCACTGTTTATTGATTTAATTAAAAATATGAGAGATGTGATGGTAAGGAGTGATGGAAGAAAGGTAAATCCTCATTTATTGTAAGAGGCTGTGGTTATATAGTGCATTAGCTAAGAGTAAGGGCTCTGGAGCCAGATTGCTTGAATTTAAAGCCTTAATAGCTCTGTTAACTGTAACCCTGGGCAAGTTAATTAACCTCTCTGTGCTTTAGTTTCATCATTAGGAAAATGGACATGATAAAAGATACACTGCTTTACTGGTTTATTGTGAGCAGTAAATGAATCCGTCTATCTCTCTATCCATCTATCTATAATGTACTTAGAATTATGTACATTAGAGTCAGCTATGATGATGATAAATGGTAGTTTGTAAATAATATTTAAAATTGATAAATCAAGAAATAGTTAAGACACACGTTTTATACAAATACGGAGATAACCACTAGAAGAAATAGCTGAAAAAATTAAAGTGATTGGCTTTGGGAAGTGGTAGTGGGGAGTGTTTCTGGGAACATTATAAATCTTTGGCACTGCACTATTTAATTTGACATATATACGTATGTTGGTACAAGTTTGGAGAGTAGTTTAAGTAGTATGTGTCATAGTCTCATAGCTATAGTAAGGAGGGAAGAAAACAGGAGGACATACTCGAAAATGTCTTAAGCCTCTCACTTCACCTCTCCTCATCCCATTCGTTGTAGGAGCTGCTCCAGATTGGTTTCAGGCTCCTCACAGCTCCAGCTTGCTACATGTTCTTTGTAGTTGCAAATCCCAACAAATTCTGACTCTCCTATTTCGTTTTCCAACTTTTAGGTAGATGAATTTAACTACTCTCGGCGTTTCTAGATTTACCTTTTGATATTATTTTAATCAACACTTCAGAGACCTAGGACAAAAGAGGTTAACACAAAAATGTCCCCAAAGGGTGTATTTGTGTGTGTGTTGAATACTGTTACTACCATACTTTTTGTTTCTGTTATAAACATAAGTTTATAATGTAATATAATTATAAACTTATTTTTCATTACTTTAGTAAATTCATATGAAACATCACTCTTTTGTGTATTAATATGCTGTGTGTATTAATGTGCTATAGTGGTCACATTATTTGCTCTGAGGATATATATAAGCAATGTTATATAAACTAATAGAGGTAACAGGGGTCTTTATGTAGGTGAACTGCTTAGAGAGGGCTCCTGGCACTTACTAGATCAGGCTTAACATTTCCAGTCGGGCCAGTGGAGAAGAGCCAGACGGTGACTGATCACTGTAGACGAAAATAACCGAGAAGAGGCAGGCTCCTGCAAAAGAGCCAATCAGCCGGGTGTACTGGGATCAAGGATAGAACTGTTGTGACAGGAAAGGTGGCTTTCAGTGTTGGAAGCTAGGGTGTTGGAAAAAAACACTGATGATAGTTAATGGAGTTTACAGGAATGGTCACCAGATTTCTCTGCTCTAAGGTTATTATATTTTTCCCTTTCCATATTATTGTTTGGAAGTAGGCCGTAAATCCAGCCCACATTCAGATGGGTAGGAGACATTAAGCTCCACCTCCTGGAGTACTGAGTACTTACGTTTACCATTTGGAATTCTTCTATAAGGAAGATTTGTCTCTTCTTTCCTATTTATTTATTTTGTGTTTTGGGTCATAATCCAAATACTTTGCTCCTTACTTTGTTACTCAAATTGTACCATTTTGGTCATGGGGAGCTCTTTAAGATTGGCTTCTCTGTCACTTTGATGTGCCCCATGACTTTGTTTTTTTCAGCACTTCCTTCTTTTCTGGACATAAAGATTTAGGCAATTGTCTTCAAGTTGACGTACTACAAAATGTAATTACTACGGAAATAAAATTTGTCAGAATAAATGATTCAATTTAGTTAAATACAGATTTCATTTTTCATAATCTTAACCATTATTTGGGTTAACGTTATCTTCTCATTTGATCAGTAAATCTCTAAACACACTCAAGTAGAATGAAAATGTGCATTTATGTTTAATACTAATAAATCAGAAAAACTATAGCTCTTTTTATTAAACTGTGGTCTGTAATAAAAGTCTTGTGAAAGTTATATATCATGTAATGATTCAGATGTTCATCATGAAAGTTTTAAATGTGTGTTTGTCTAAATGAAAACCTATGTTTTAATTAATTTTTTAATTAAAGGAAAACAAAGTGTTGCGGACAGTTCCCCTATTAACAGCATGCCTCCCCCAGGACAAGTGTAAAGTCAAGATTGGTCGTCGCTTCAGTGAAGAAAGGTAAATTACCTTTTAGGGCAATTGAGAATAAGTCTTACCTACACAGATCTTTAAAAAATGGTTTCCTTCACTTTATCCATCAGACCCAGAGCGTGGTATATTGGAAGAGGTAAAAAAAATTGTTTTGCCTTCTTTTTCAAAATAATACAGGACAAATCAAAACATGAACAAAAACACCTCAGAAAACACAGGCCAAAATGTAATAAACAGAGGGATTATCTCAATTCTATAGGAATGTATGTTGAGCTAAAAGGCATGTACTTACTCTTTCATTTTTGTTAAAACTGCCTTCAAGATGGTGGTGGAGTACTTGTATTAGATTTAGTTGTGTTTTTTCTTCTTTCTTTTTTTAAATTAACAATTATATATGATATACATTTATGTAAATGAACACATATTTATCCAATTCTAGCTCATTAAGGCTTTCCTAAGGCACGGTGACTAGTACTATATTTAGTATTCCTGTTATGGGCACATCACATTTTTTTAAAGGATAGAATGCCTTCTCCTGTCATACTTAAAATACGCTTTTTGATGAGACCCAGTATTTTTATAGGTAGCAGCTCATTAGTTGATAACTTCACTGACAGTTCTATAATGTTCTTGGATCTTATTTCATACTCTAGTACATAACCCATTATCATAAATACATATTATATACTATGTGTATATTTAAATTTTTCTACAAGTCTTTTCTTATCTTTGAAGCATATTTTTTTGCTTTCCTGCCCATTCACAAAGCCTTCACTAATTTTATTTTGTCTTACCCGCACAGTTAAGTATATTTTTAGATGCAAAATTTAATTTCTTTTGAAAATACAGAGATTTCTTTTTCAGTCAACTTACGAAAATGCTAAGTAAGGCTAGTAATAGCTCCAAGCCCAGGGAATTGACCAAACTTTTCCCTTCCTTTGTTATTTTAGGTTCCTTTATTATTTAGTTTCAAATTATGAAAATGATATCATGTTAGAACTTTATAAAATCATTTTTTTCCCTTCTCTGAAACTATTGTTTAGGAACACTTTTCTCATACACAGTTTTCTTTCGCCTTGCCCTCGGAGGTGAGATTTGCTCTGAGCTTGGTGGTGCTGTTGTGAATTTTGCTATTTTGTTGGGAATGTGCGTGAGATCCAGAGCCCTTCACGTGGGGAGTGTCCATATCATTTACATTGTGGCATTTCTTTCACATAGGGTCTCTTTATAATGAATGGTAGTCTCTATATAATTCATAGGTGGATACAGATATATCCAAACTTGATCCACCTGCCAGCTTGGATCCAGATTATTTCATTGCAAAAGTGTTGAGTATCTAAACTATCTGGGTCATTCCTGACGTTTGGCTATCTAGTCCCTCCACAAGTGTGTTTGTGGATAAGAAACTTGATGCATTTTCAAATAGCTCATCACATTTTGAATCTATTATATTAAGTAGTTCAGTTTTTTCCTTTGGAGCCTAATATATTACTTTTTCAGTAAATTATTATTCACTGATGGATTTTTAAACTAAAGCCAATTAATATTATTAATTAAGTATTAATCTGGCAATTGAATGATATTAATTTAAGCTTTTTTTAGAGTACATGACATAACCATGGAGGAATGGTTAAGAAACCTACTGCTTTTGGTATTCTTTGTAAATGGAATTTAAAAATACTTACCTTCAATTTTTTACCTCTAGTATATAAGAAAACAGTTGGGTTTTGTGTATCATCCCTGTATCTGTCTAAATTCATTTGGTACTTACTGAAATTGTTTTGTAGCTTCCCTAGAACTTTCTATGGAAGTAGCATTATCATCTGCTAATAAGGTCATTTTTGATCTTTATGCCTTTTATTTCTTTTTCTTGCTTTATTGCAATAACTGGGAACTTTAGTACGATGTGTATTAGGAGTGGTGAAAGCCGACATTTTTACCTTGATCCCAATCTCAAGGGAAATTGCAAAATATGATATTGACGTAAATTTTTGTAGATGCCATTTATCAGTTTGAAGAAGATGCCGTTTATTGTCTTCAGTAGACTCTTTTAGCTTTAACTCTTTAGCTCAACCCTTCAAGGTTGTTTTGTTGCTTGCAGACAGAGGCTGTCTCATTCATTCTTACATCTCCAGTACCAAAATGCTTTGACGTGTATTTCTGAAGGAACTACGCTAAGAATAGTTAAACTTTTTTTCCCTCACAAGCTAATGATGGTTTTCTTTTTAAATTTTTAGAGATCCTGAACTTTCAACTGTTTGTCGGAAGTCTGATACATTAATATTATATCCAGGGGCTGAAGCTGCTAATTTGGAAGAATTTATATTAGATTCTCCTATATATCCTTCCACAATCATCATCATTGATGGTACATGGAGCCAGGCTAAGGATATTTTCTATAAGAATTCCTTGTTCCGACTCCCCAAACAGGTAAACTAGTATTTTAACATAGAATAAGCACAAATGTGTAATTATGTATGTTGTATATATTTTCTGTGAGGGGATACACATACATTTTTATATATGGATTTGATGGTATTTATGTGTGTGAATGCATGTACATAGATATGTATATGCATGTATGTGTGTTTGATATGTATATGTAGAAAGTTTGAAACCTGTTCATCTTTCTCAATTCATACCACCAAACTTCACCATAATTTAAGCATTCAGCTATATTAAGAGTATCTCAGACATTTAATCAGTGGAGTCTAAGGATTAATTATTTATGTGTGTATTAATGTTTTTGTTAAGTGTCATATTTAAATACTTCTATTTGGTAACTAAATTACCTGTTCGTATTAGGAATGACTGAATTTTTATGAAATACTTTTTTTGTCATTCATTATCATAATCAGATTATCCCTCAATTTGTTGATGATGATACATGTCCTATAGTGAGCCATTCTTGTATTCTTTGAAAGAACTCCACTTGATCATTTTATATTATCCTTTTGATAAATTGCTGAAATTTTTGAGGCCATTGAATTATAATTTATATATTTTTTATACTTTTGTTATCAGGTTTGGGTTCTAAGATAATCTTAACTTCACCAAATGAATGGGCGAGATTTTAATATTTTCCTATGGCCTGCAGTAGTTCAAATAATATTGAAATTCTTGCTTTTTAAAAATTAGAATGAACTCATTGGTGAAACCACCTGCTCCTGGTCTTTTTAAAAATGATAACTTTTAAACCCTTCTTTCAAACTCTTATGGAAATTATTCAGCCTTTCTCTTTCTATTTGGTTCAGTTTTTAAGTAACTTTTATCTTTTTTGGGGAATTACTCCTTTCACCTGAGTTAACAAATTGGTGGCCATATACCTGAATATATTCTTAAGTACTTATTTTAATTTATTCTGAATTATATCCTTTGTCCTCTCTAATCACTCACACACACACGCTCTTTTCCCCGTGAGCATACTCAAAAGATGTTTCTCTATTTTATTTAGCTTTTAAAAGTATTAGCCTTTATTTTTTAATTTTTTTTAAATTTTATTATGTTATGTTAGTCACCATACAATACATCATTAGTTTTTGATGTGGTGATCCACGATCCATTGTTTTCATATAACACCCAGTGCTCCATGCAATACGTGCCCTCCTTAAACCCATCACCGGGCTAACCCATCCTCCCACCCCCCTCCCCTCTAAAACCCTGTTTGTTTCTCAGAGTTCATAGTCTCACATGGTTTGTCTCTCCCTCTGATTTCCCTCCCTTCATTTTTCCTTCCTTCTCCTAATGTCCTCCATGCTATTCCTTATGTTCCACAAATAAGTGAAACCATATGATAATTGACTTTCTCTGCTTGACTTATTTCACTTAGCATAATCTCCTCCAGTCCCATCCATGTTGATGTAAAAGTTGGGTATTCATCCTTTCTGATGGCTGAGTAATATTCCATTGTATATATGGACCACATCTTCTTTATCCATTCATCTGTTGAAGGGCATCTCGGCTCTTTCCACAGTTTGGCTATTGCAGACATTGCTGCTATGAACATTGGGGTGCATATGGCCCTTCTTTTCACTACATCTGTGTCTTTGGGGTAAATACCCAGGAGTGCAATTGCTGGGTCATAGGGTAGCTCTATTTTTCAATTTTTGAGGAACCTCCACACTGTTTTCCAAAGTGGCTGTACCAACTTGCATTCCCACCAACAGTGTAAGAGGGTTCCCCTTTCTCCACAACCTCTCCAACATTTGTTGTTTCTTTCCCTGTCCATTTTTGCCATTCTAACTGGTGTAAGGTGGTATCTCAGTGTGGTTTTGATTTGAATTTCCCTGATGGCTAATGATGATGAACATTTTTTCATGTGTCCGTTAGCCATTTGTATGTCTTCTTATTCCCTGGGGAATTCTACCAAACATTCAAAGAAGAAATAATACCTATTCTACTGGAGCTGTTTCAAAAGATAGAAACAGAAACTCATTCTATGAGGCCAGTATTACCTTAATCCCCAAACCAGGCAAAGACCCCATCAAAAAGGAGAATTTCAGACTGATATCCCTGATGAATATGGATTCCAAAATCCTCAACAAAATCCTAGCTAATAGGATCCAACAATACATTAAAAGGATCATCCACCACGACCAAGTGGGATTTATCCCCGGGATGCAAGGGTGGTTCAACATTCACAAATCAAGCAATGTGATAGAACACATTAATAAGAGGAGGGAGAAGAACCATATGGTCCTCTCAATTGATGCAGAAAAAGCATTTGACAAAATACAACATCCTTTCCTGATTAAAACTCTTCAGAGTCTAGGGATAGAGGGAACATTCCTCAAGTTCATAAAATCCATCTATGAAAAACCCACAGCGAATATCATCCTCAATGGGGAAAAAGCTGAAAGCCTTTCCCTTAAGATCAGGAACACGTCAAGGATGCCCACTCTCACCACTGTTGTTCAACATAGTACTAGAAGTCCTAGCAACAGCAATCAGACAACAAAAAGAAATAAAAGGTATTCAAATTGGCAAAGAAGAAGTCAAACTCTCTCTTTTTGCAGACGACATGATACTTTATGTGGAAAACCCAAAGACTCCACCCCCAAATTACTAGAACTCATACAGCAATTCAGTAATGTGGCAGGATACAAAATCAATGCACAGAAATCAGTTGCTTTCTTATACACTAACAGAGCAACTGTAGAAAGACAAATTAGAGAAACGATTCAATTTACAATAGCACCAAAAACCATAAGATACCTCAGAATAAACCTAACCAAGAGGTAAAGGATCTATACTCTAGGAACTACAGAACACTCATGAAAGAAATTGAAGAAGACACAAAAAGATGGAAAAATATTCCATGCTCATGGATCGGAAGAATAAACATTGTTAAAATGTCTGTGCTACCCAGAGCAATCTATACCTTCAGTGCCATCCCGATCAAAATTCCAATGACATTTTTCAAAGTGCTGGAACAAACAATCCTAAAATTTGTATGGAATCAGAAAAGACCCCGAATCGCCAAGGAAATGTTGAAAAAGAAAAACAAAGCTGGGGGCATCACGTTGCCCGATTTCAAGCTATATTACAAAGCTGTGATCACCAAGACAGCATGGTACTGGCACAAAAACAGACATACAGACCAATGGAACAGAATAGAGAACCCAGATATGGACCCTCAACTCTATGGCCAAATAATCTTTGACAAAGGAAAAAACATGCAATGGAAAAAAGACAGTCTTTTCAATAAATGGTGCTGGGAAAATTGGACAGCTATATACAGAAGAATGAAGCTCGACCATTCTCTAACACCATACACAAAGATAAACTCAAAATGGATGAAAGACCTCAACGTGAGATAGGAATCAAAATCTTAGAGGAGAACATAGGCAGTAACCTCTTCGACATTGGCCACAGCAACTTCTTTCAAGATACATCTCCAAAAGCTAGTGAAACAAAAGCAAAAATGAACTTTTGGGACTTCATCAAGATAAAAAGCTTCTGCACAGCAAAGGAAACAGTCAACAAAACAAAGAGGCAACCCACAGAATGGGAGAAGATATTTGCAAATGACACTACAGATAAAGGGCTGGTATCCAAGATCTATAAAGAACTTCTCAAACTCAACACCCAAAAAACAAATAATCAAGTCAAAAAATGGGCAGAAGATATGAAAAGACACTTCTCTGAAGAAGTATTAGCCTTTAGAGTGTTTTAATGGCTATTGTACTTTATTATTTCCTTAATCTGTGATTTTTATCTTGATCAGTTTCTTTCATCTTTGTCAGCTCATTTTTTTCTATTTTTGTAAGATTTTACCGTGTATTCTTTTCCTTTACTAAGATTAGTGAGTTCCTTCTTTAATAATAAAGGGACAGAAGGCTGCAATATTTCTTCTTAGTATAACTTTCTTTTTTTTTAATGTATTTATTTTTTCTCTTTTATTTATTTATATATTTTTTTATTATGTTAATCACCATACATTACATCATTAGTTTTTGATGTAGTGTTCCATGATTCATTGTTTGCGTATAACACCCAGTGCTCCATTCAATATGCCCTCTTTAATACTCATCACCAGGCTAGCCCATCCCCCCACCCCCCTCCCCTTTAGAACCCTCAGTTTGTTTCTCAGAGTCCATAGTCTCTCATGGTTCGTCTCCCCCTCCGATTCCCCCCCTTCATTTTACCCTTCCTACTATCTTCTTTTTTTTTTTTTTTAACATATAATGTATTATTTGTTTCAGGGGTACAGGTCTGTGATTCATCAGTCTTACACAATTCACGGTGCTCACTATAGCACATACCCTCCCCAATGTCTATCACCCAGCCATCCCATCCCTCCCACCCCCCACCACTCCAGCAACCCTCAGTTTGTTTCCTGAGATTAAGAATTCCTCATATCAGTGAGATCATACGAAGATTTTATTTATTTATTTGACAGAGAGAGACACAGCGAGAGAGGGAACACAAGCAGGGGGAGTGGGAGAGGGAGAAGCAGGCTCCCCGCAGAGCAGGGAGCCCGACATGGGGCTCAATCCCAGGACGCTGGGATCACGATCTGAGCCAAAGGCAGACGCTTAACCAACTGAGCCACCCAGGCGTCCTGAGGGGATTGATTTTTAAACGTAACTACACATATCTTTAGAGATCTATAAAATGTTGATAATTGTAGTGATTTTATATTAAGTTCTGAACTACCTTTTGTAACACTAAAAACGTTTGCTTATTTTTAATATATTCTCCCGTTCTTGAAAAATTTCCCATTTGTATGTAATGATTTTTATTTAATTAGTAACTATTCCCCCCCAGCTTTTCTGGAAAGAATTTTTGTTTTATTACACACTAGGCTTTCCTAGGGGCCCGGATTTAATAAGTGAATACAATTAAGTTGTAAGTAACATGAGTTTCTCATGGGTAATTAATGACATAACTCCAACTCAAACTCAGAACAAAAAAGAAAGTATCGGGTCATGTCCCTGGGAAGCTGGACCTCAAGCAGCACTCTGTTTGTGAGGTTTGCTGCCCTCTGTGTTGGGTTTGATTTCTGACTTCCTCTGTGCTACTGGAAGAAATCTGTAGGAAGCAGCAGATTAGTTTCCTTTTGGCTTAATTCATCTTAACAGAAAGATGATTTCTCCTTCCCAGGGCAGAATCCTGGATTGTCCCATTGTTGGGGGGTGCAGGGCGGGGATGGTGTTACTACTATTGACGGCAGGACCACACGAATCTGGAAATTTCGCCAAGGACATGGGGTGTTGTTACCAGGACTATTTAAAAGCAGGATGGGCAGACCAGAAACCCATAGATACCCAGACTACTATGCATCAGTTGTTTACTTGCAAAAGCATGTTTGTTTATATATTTCTTGGTTCATTCAAAATTAGTGCTGTAGAGCAATATTTTAATACAGTTCTCTGTTATGGTCTTCTTCACCAAGGGAAAAACAAAAATGTAAATGAAAGTTCAGTTCTTATCTAAGTTTCCCAAATGTATAAATAATGTATAAGTTAATTAGATTTTATTTCTAAATGTAATTTGTCAGTTTTCTTTTACCATCACATCAATACACATATACCCACATACCTGCTTTTTGCATAAAGTTGTCTTAACTGTTACTCTTGGTGATCTATTCAGTTTCTATAGTAGTATAAAAATTTTGCTGCAAATACATAAGAAAAAATGGCAGAAAGAAAAAAATCACCATTAAAATCCAAGGTATTTACAGAAAAAAAATAGTCTTTTTTCCCCAAATCAGAGAATAACCATATGTAAACTTTGTACTTAACTGAGGAATAAAAGAATTGTAATACAAACCCGTTAAGTTGGCCTCTTTTTAATCTGGATTTCTAATATATCCAGACCATTTGGCAGTGAATCTCTTCCCTCAGAGGAATTTTACACAGGAGACTCTTGACATTGGTAGGAATAAATCCAAGGTGAATATGGAAATGTTTGTGGAGGCTCCCACCTTTCTTCATAAACTTATTTCCAGTGAGTTATTTGCATATCCTTGCTCTACTGCATTTAAACCATCCACTGAAGCTGAATTTCTCACTTGATATGCAGAACACTGTTGGGAGAACCCAGGGACTAAAACATTGTCATGAAAGCTATTTCTTGTGTCTACGTAGACCTATTACGGACTGGATTATGTTACATATCTAATCTATTGCCTAATTCAAATTCATCATTATCCTCTGAATTTTTAATTGAGATATAATTGATATATAACATTATATTAGTTTCAGCTGTACAACATAATGCTTTGATATTTGTGTTTATTGTAAAAGGATCTAAGTCTAATTAACATCTGTCAACATAGTTTTCTTTCTTGTGATGAGAACTTTTAAGATCTATTCTCTTAGCCACTTTCAGATGTACAGTATGGTATTATTAACCATCTTCGCCATGCTGTATATTACATCCCCATGACTTACCTACTGGAAGCTTGTACCTTTTGACCCACTTCACTCATTTCGCCTCTCCTACCCCCTCCACCTCTGGCAACCACCAATCTTTTCTCTGTATCTAGGAGCTTGTTTGTTTAAATTATTATTATTATTTTTAGATTCCACCTATAAGTGAGGTTATATGGTGTTTGTCTTTCTCTGTCTGACTTATTTCACTTTGCATAATGCCCTCAAGGTCCGTCCATGTTGTTGGAAATGATAAGATTTCCTTTTTTTAATTGCTGAATAATATCCACTGTGTTATCTGTATATGGACCTATGTGTGTGTATAAACATGCACACACATACATACATATCACATTTTCTTTATGCCTCCATCCATCTGTGGACTCTTAGATTGTTTCCATATCTTGGCTAATGTAAATAATGTTGTGGTGAACATGGGGGTGCAGATACCTTTTCAAGTTTAGTGTTTTTGTTTTCTTCAGATTATCTTTTAATTTTATCCAAAATTTCATGTTTGTTTACTTCTATTACGAGCATTGGGAGTTGACTTATTTTTTAATACCCTTTTCCTTTTCAAAAGAAACATTTTTTTTAATTTCATAGAGTAATTTGTAAAAGGTTCTGGAAAACTAGGGCACAATACCGCCTCTTTGAGGTATAGATTCTGAATAGCGTGTTTTACTTATTTTTTGTTAAGTGACTTCTGTACTTTATCTTCCAATAAATATGCTTTAAACTGTTGCCACAACAAAGTAAGTATTTCATGTCATGAAACTTCCGGATGTTTGGGGCATAGTTAAGAGGAGTTGAATGTTAAATGCAGAATGCCAAAGGTTTATAATGTCATTGATGAACTTTTTAAATCTTTGCATATCACTCATATTTTTTTTGACCTCTGGATCTCTTCTGGCTCATGTGTTGGGATGTTGTGTTCTCCTCATGGGTTCTGAGGCTTATCTCCCAAGGTTGTAGGTGGCATTGTATTTATATATAGAACTTGAGTTAATTTCCTTCTGTTGGGGGTATGATTCTAGGTGATAGAACATAAATTGATAGGAACTATGATCTTGCTGTATGTGAAAGGATAATTTAAAGAAAATTACCAGAAATCTCTACATGAGGGGAGCCTGGCTGGCTCAGTCGGTAGAGTATATGACTCTTGAAATCAGGGTCATGAGTTTAAACCCCATTTTGGGCTTAGAGTTTACTTAAAAAAAAATAATAAAAAGAAATATCTACATGAAATTCATTGCCTCCTTAATTCCACCTATTCCTCATTGAGTTCTTAACTGTGAACTTAACTTGTCTTCCTGGGAGAAATTCTCACATCCCTTGGCAGGTAATAATATAATTTTTGAACCAGAGGAATCTTTTTTTTTTTTTTTTAAGATTTTATTTATTTATTTGACAGAGAGAGAGACAGTAAGAGAGGGAACACAAGCAGAGGGAGTGGGAGAGGGAGAAGCAGGCTTCTCAGCTGAGCAGGGAGCCCCATGTGGGGCTCGATCCCAGGATCCTGGGACCATGACCTGGGCTGAAGACAGACGCTTAACGATTGAGCCACCCAGGCGCCCCTGAACCAGAAGGAATCTTAAAGATTAATAAATTCTTAACGTTTCAGAAGGGAGGAAGCTAAAGGCCAGCAATAAATGACTCTCCTGAAGTTGCAGCCAGTTATGGGGAGGACCAGGAGTGTAATCTGCTTCTCCTGCATTCTAATTCAGCATATTAGGCTATCTCTAGAATTTGCTAATTAGAAAAAATTTGTGTTGAATTTATTTTAAAAATAACCTAAATTTATGATTTTGTGTCACAAATCATTTGGTCTTAGTGCCTAAAATGTAAGACATTTTTATTCTGAAGTAGAGTAAGTCAGGTGGAGGTGTACGATAGCAGACTGTGGAAGGAGGGGCTCTGCCTTCCTTGTCAGAGTGTGGTTCGTGGCCCAGCAGCATTGGCATCACTGGGGAGTTGCTTAGAAATGCAGAATATCAAGTCCCATTTTAGAATTACTCAGAATCAATATTTTAACAAAATATCCAGGTAATTCTTCTGTACATTAAAGTTTGAGAAGCACTGCTGTACTAGATATTTTAAAATTGAGATGTAATTCACAACCTTTAAAGGTAGGCCTTTAAAGTGTACAATTCAGTGGATTTTAGTATTTATACAAAGTTACATAACTGTCACCATTATTGTATTCCACAGTATTTGCATGTTTTATAGTTCCTTCCCCCCAAAAGCTCTGTACCCATTGTTAGTGCCTTTCCTCCTTCCCCCATTCACAAACGCAGGTAACCCACTGCTCTGTTTGTTGTCTCTGTAGATTTACTTATTGGGATATTTTCTATAGATAGAATTATACAGTATGTAGCCTTTGTGTCAGGCTTCTGTGACTGAGCCACGGATGTTTCAGAGTTGATCCATGTTGTAGCACATGTCAGTATTCCACTTTTTTTTATGGCTGAGTAATATTCCAGTATGTGTGAATACCACATTTTGTTTATCATTAATCCATTGATGGACGTTTGGTTTGTTTCCATTTTTTGGCTCTTGTGGATGATGCTGTTTTTTTTTTTTTTAAGATTTTTATTTATTTATTTGACAGAGAGCACAAGTAGGCAGAGCGGCAGGCAGAGGGAGAGGGAGAAGGAGGCCCTCTGCTGAGCAGGGAGCCCGATGCGGGGCTTGGTCCCAGGACCCTGGGATCAAGACCTAAGCTGAAGGCAGCTGCTTAACCGACCGAGCCACCCAGGCACCCCGAATGATGCTATTATAAATATTTGTCTGTAGGTTTTTGTGTGTCTACCTCTTTAAAGTTCTTTTTTATACCTGGGAGTAGAATTGTTGGGTCATTTAGTAACTCTGTTTTAACTTTTTGAGGAACTGCCAAACTGTTTTACAAGGCAGATAAACTATTTTATATTTCCTCTAGTGATGTATGAATGTCTGAATGATTCAATTTCTCCATATCTGGGCCAACCTTACTTACGTCTTTTTTTTTTTTTTTTAAGATTTTATTTATTTATTTGACAGAGAGATAAAGCCAGAGAGCACAAGTAGGGGGAATGGCAGAGGGAGATGGAGAAGCAGACTCCCCGCTGAGCAGGGAGCCTGATGTGGGACTTGATCCCAGGACCCTGGGATCATGACCTGAGCCTAAGGCAGGTGCTTAACCATCTGAGCCACCCAGGCGCCCCTAACCTTACTTATGTCTTTTGTGTGTGTGTGTGTGTGTGTATGTTTCCGTAGTGACTAATGATGTTGAGCATCATCTTTGTATGTGTTAATTGGTCATTTGTATATCTTTTTTGGAGAAGTAGCTTTCAGGTGCTTTGCCGATCTTTAAATTAGCTAATTTGCTTTTTTTCTTTTTAAGATTTTATTTGTTTGAGAGAAAGAGGGAGAGGGAGAGAGAGAGGGTGCAGTAGCAGAGGGTAGGGGCATAAGGAGAAGCAGACTTCCTGATGAGCAAGGAGCCCTACGGGGGGCTTGATCCCAGGACTCTGGGATCATGACCTGAGCTGAATGCAGACACTTAATGGACTGAGCCACCCAGGCGCCCCCTGTTATTTTGTTTTTTATGATTGAGTTGTAAGCGTTCTTTATATATTCTGTAGAATGCCTCATATCAGATATATGACTTAAAAATATTTTCCTCTTTTCTCTGGGTTGTTCTTTTACTTTCCTAATTGTGTTCTGTGATGCAGGAAAGTTTTTAATTTTGTTGAAGTCCAGCTTATCTGTTTTTTTCTTTTGTTTCTTGAGTACTAGATGTTTAAATGCTCAGAGAAAAAGAAGCAAGTAGAAAAAGACTGGAGGCCCTGAGTATAAAAGTCAAAGAAGAGTTCAGATTTGGGAGAAGGCTTGTGAATCTCTGGATACCAAATGCTAGAAATATTTTCAGAAGTTAAGAAGCTGTTATTCTGTTCTTTATTAATTTAATTTAATTTCCCAGACATTCCTATACTGGTTTTTAGGTGTCAGTTTTCTAAATACAAATATTAACTCATTTAATTGTCATAATAATTTAATATGATTTCCATTAAGTAGAAGCAGAAACTGAGACACAGAGATGTTAAGTAACTTGCCCAAGATCACATAGCTAGCATGTAGGGGACTGGTAAAGAGTTCTGACATGTGTATTTAAAGTTTCTATGTCAAACACAATGTTGATGTTAAGGGGATGAGAGAATTAATCTATAATCTTTTTTTTTAAAGATTTTATTTATTTATTTATTTGACAGAGAGAGAGAGCCAGAGAGCACGGGGGAGGGGGGTTGGAATGGCAGAGGGAGAAGCAGACTCCTCGCTGAGCAGGGAGCCCGGGACTCGGTCACAGGACCCTGGGATCATAACCTGAGCCAAAGGCAGACGCTTAACCAACTGAGCCACCCACGCACCCAAAACAAATCAGCGTTTAAAGCAGTAGTTCATAATCTCCCTTGCCTTCCTTCCAGGAAACCCCCTAACTGCATTTCCCTCCTTGCAACTTTTTAGAGTTAAAAGTATCTTGCGTTTCCATCCAAAAAAAATTTTTTTTTATGCTCGTATACAGTGTAACAGTATATACTCACTTCAGAGGCATGTGCATCATTCACATGTCCTTTAACTGAGGCACCAGTGCTCTGTGCTCAGAAACCCCTGAGTGTGCAGAAACATGAAGATATTCACAGAGCATTGTTTCCCAAGGCCAAGATTTAAATTCTAAGCTCTAAGTCTCATATCTAGGGCTCCTAACAGGGGAATTCCCAAAGATGGTGACAGTCATCAGCCAGTCTGTGGTATTTTGTTATAGCAGCCTGAGCTAAGACACATCTCTGTCAATTAACATGGACAAATGCCCTCATGAAAAGGAAAACGGGAATGTAATGCATATTACATTGTTATTCAGAAAAGCTTTTTCAGCTTTTTACTCAAGTAGTTCTTTTTACCTATTTTTTCTTTTGTTACCTGTGCTTTTGGTATCATATCCATGAAATTATTGCCAAATCTAATGTCACAAAGCCATTCCCCTTGTTTTCTTCTGGGAGGCTTTTAGCTGTGGGTCTTATTTATGTCTTGAATCCATTTTGATTTCATTTTTGTGTATGGTGTAAAATAAGGGTCCAACTTTATTCTTTTGCACGTGGGTACCCAGCTTTTCTGGCACCATTTGTTGAAGAGATGGGCCGTTCCCCATCTTCCTAATCATCTTTATCTCATTGTTTTCTGACATATTTAAATGATTTTTTTCTCATGCATATTTTATTTTTTTCTTCAGTTTCATTTCTGCTTTTTAGAGTACAATACTATTTTTATTCTTTTTTTAAATAATAGTTTTAGTATTTTTTCTTTTTTCTTTTATCTTACCTATTATTTCATAAAGTTAATGTTTAATATCCTTGAAAAGAAGAGTTGTAGTCTAAAATTTTTTTCCTCCAGAATAAGTCTTCTCATATGTTCTCTTTGTCAGTTGCTTATATGTTTGCTCATTTATTTACTTATTCATTGGTTCACTAACTCATTGTGCAACATGTATCTGTTGAATGCTTTCTCTACTCCATCGTCTACTCTGATTGTTCTTGGTTTTGTTAGTGAACTAGGGTAGACCTGATCTCTATCTTCATGGAGCTTACAGTTTACAGAGAGTGATAATAATTTATTAGGTAACCACAAACATTTAATGATAATTGTGGTGTTCCTGCCCACCCCCCTCCCCCCCTTTTTTTTTTGGTGTAGGGTTTACTACATTGGTCTTGGGTTAGAATTTCTTACAGTTTTTTTGCTTGGGGTATAGGTCCTCCCATTAGGGCCTTTTCTTTAGACAAACATGGTGCAGTCTGAATTTACCTGGGAGTGCTATCTTAAAACTTGGCTTATAGCTTTGGGGATTAAGTAGAAAAAGGAAGCAGGGTTATTACCTTTCTTCATAAAATATTATTACATTGAAGATAGTTTACTTGATAATTTGGACATCTTAGCACTTACGATATAGTATGTGGTATGGGATAGAAGTCACTAGAAGAAGCAAATGCCCTTAAAAATGTGTATCTAACTTAGAAAACTTTTTATTTAAAATGAATATATGATGATAATTGAAGAATATACAAAGTATTTTATTTTGCATTAATGGAAAAATATCATTGCTTGGGGTTATCTGAAAGCTAAAAAATAACAGGTTATATGAAATCTTAAATATTTATAGTTGTAAACCCAATAGATACATTTTCCTTATGAATTGTTACATTGACAGTGAGAATTTTCACTGTAAAGTCATTTATCAGGAAAGGCAAAAACAGTCATTCAGTAATAACAGAAATTGAAATTTTTATTTCTCAGGAGTTTCTTTTTAGAAATATATATAGCAAGATAACTTGCTGTAAAGATTTGTTACGGTATCTTTAGATACTGAAAGAGAGCGTGATGGGGTAGTTCATTTACCATCTCCCTGTCCTTGTTTTTCTTTTTTGCATTTTTCTTTTTGTACTGTGTTGGAGTATAGTAGGTACATAGTCTCCAGTGGTAATTTGTTGGAATTGTCTTTTATTGTTTGCCTTATCCTGTGCACGTGATAACTGTTCTAACATGTTTGGCTTGTCATTAGCAGCCCAGTAAACCCATCATCA
This sequence comes from Phoca vitulina, assembly GCF_004348235.1. Lineage (NCBI taxonomy): Eukaryota > Metazoa > Chordata > Mammalia > Carnivora > Phocidae > Phoca > Phoca vitulina. The sequence goes on from NW_022589735.1 coordinate 19,153,485, forward strand.
GCACAGTTTCCTTGTTTGGATCATTATGGTGAATAGATGCCTCTAAGAATAATCATCATGTACTCACCTTTCTTCCCATGAAGCCTCCTAAAAGTTTCATATATCATTGCCTTGTATTTATTTTGCAAATGTATAATCCTTTTCCTGTTTAAATTTTGGTTTGTAACTCTCATGCAATAAACTGCACATGTTTAAAGTGTACAGTTTACTAAGTTTTAACATAATGTATGCACCTGTGAGACCATCATCAGAGTGAAGATAGTAAACATTATGTCCATCACTTACCAAACTTTCTTGAGCTTTGTCCTTTATTCCCGTCTTCCCTCATCCTGAGACAACCAGTGATCTTTCTGCCACTATCAATTAGTTTGCATTTCCTAGAATTTTATATAAATATAATTATACATTAATACCATTTTTTTTTTTGGTATGACTTCTTTCACTTGGTATAATCATTTTGCAGTTTATTTATCTTTTTGGTGTGTATCAGAAGCTCATTCTTTTTTATTATGTTGTGCACTTTGTTTATGTGGGCATCTGTTGATGACCTTTGGGTTGTTTTCAGGTTTGGGCTATTACAAATAAAGTAGCTGTGCACATTCATTACAAATCTTTTTATGGATGTATGCTTTCTCTTTGATTGCTTTCACCTAGGAATGGAATGCTTGGATTCATATAATAGGTGTATGTTAGACTTAAAAAAATTTTGAGACTTAAAAAAAGTTTTCCAAAACTGCCAAACTGTTTTCCAAAATGGTTTTACCATTTTACATCCCTTCAGTAGTTTGTGAGAGATCCAGTTTCTTCACATCCTTGACAACACTTGATATGGGCAGTCTTTTACATTTTAGCCATTATAATAAATGTATAGGGATATCTTCTGTGGCTTTATTTTACATTTACCTGATGATTAATGATGCTGAGTATCTTTTCATGTGCTTGTTTGCCATCTGTCTTTGCTTAAGTGTACATCAAATCTTCTGCCCATTTTTAAATTGGCTTCTTTGTTTACTTATTAATGAGTCTGGGAGTTCTTTATGTATTCTGGGGACAAGTCCTTTGTTATGTATATGATTTGCAAATATTTCCTTCTAGTCTGTGGCTTGTCTTTTCATCCTCTTAACAGAGAGTCTGTTTGGAAGTGCAGAATTTCTTAATTTTGATGAAATCCAGTTAATGCATTTTAAAATACATGTACATGATTTTTAAGGTAAGGAATCTACCAGAGAAGTCCGCTTATTTTACCTTTATGCATGAAGAATGGAAAGAGATAAAGTTTCAAAATTTTTTATGGCCAGCAAAGCTATGCTCCAGGTCTTTAAATCTTCAGAAATAGAAATGAGAGTTAAAATGCTATTACCAGGGCAGTCGCTTATCAAGCAAGACAACCAATTATAAAAACAGATTTGTTAGATAAAGACTGTAGTCCCAGGACAGGCTAGGATTCTTTGACTCCAGATGATTTGGGAGACTCCTTCATTACAAATAAACATTTGAAGGAGGGTTTTATCACAGAAAATAGAACAGGATGATTACATTTGTAACTTAACAGCCTCTATACTAGACTTATATTCTTGTGAATGCTTTCGTTTTTGTGTTATCGGGACAGGCCCTCTGACTCAGAATGTTTTGCCCTCTGCAGTTATAGGAGAAAGAGCCTGAGCATCTCTTCTTATCTTTCTGAGATTCCTTTCACTAGCAATTACTAATTAGGAGGGTCTGTGTTGTCCAAGATAAATCAGAAATTCTATTAGTTACTTGCTCCTTGGAGGAAAGAGCAAGGCTGAGAAACTTAAATATTTATAGTATGAAATAAAAAGGGAAGTTTTATTTTAACAAATCAAATAGGGGTAAATAATGTTTTATATACATAAACTCATATATAACTCATATAGGCACTTATATAAACACACAAGTACACAAGTATATGTACATTATATACACAAGTATATAATGCAGCTATTAAGAAAGGTTACTTTGTTTTTTGAGATTTAAATAAAATTGTCTTATGTTCCTTGTTAAATATGCTGTGGGAGTTTGATCATCTCTTGCTCTGAGTTCCTACTCATCTTACATGGATTCAGCCTTGTGTCTATCCATATGTGGAAGGTTGCCCCTTTCCTACAGTTTACCCCACATCACTCACACAAAGCGGTCATGTGTATATATAACAGACACTAATGAATGTTGGATTAGATGAAGTTACAGGGCTCGCAGAGGGTTGGAACAAGGTGAGCTATTTAAAATCGAATGTTCAGTAGCCCTGTTCTTTCTCCACATGCTTCTAGTTCTTTTGCCATAATTCACTCTCCCTCTGTGTTTCTCTTTCCGCATGTCTGTTTCTTCTGTTATCTTTCTCTTTTGCCTCTTGACTTTGTCGTTGCTTACGAATTCAGTAGAGATTTAAGTATGTCTTTGATTCATTATCTCTTTGTGTATCTCATTTTATGGAAGGAATTTTCCTGAACACAGGCAGAAACCTTAATGTTAGCTGGTTTAAAAGCAAACAAAAAATGCTTAGTTTTGCTACATAAATGTGTATGTTAAAAAAATGGTGCCACAATTAGAATATATCACTCTGGAGCTAGCTTTTTTTGGTACATGACATATTTTGCATCTTTTTCTGTGTCAGTACAGTACTTATGACAACTCACGTAACCATTCCTTTTACTGGACATTTAAGGTGTGAGTACTAAATTTTAGTGAACATCTTTGAACACAAAAGCCTTTTGAACGTGTGAGGATTTTTATTAGATTCCTAGAAGAGGACTTTGGGTGAAAAAGTATGTACATTTTATATTTTGAAAGATACTGCCAGAGCAGTCTGCACTAATGTCCAGGAGAGTGTCCACGGCCCTGTACACTCAGCAGTCCTGGGTATTATGGTATCATTTTAACTTTGGCTACTGTGATGGTATAAAGTGGTATCTGATTATTATTTCAAATGTCTTTTTAATTGAATCACCTATTCTTATTGTAACTCCAAATTTAATATAGATGCTAATGGTATGCATTAGATGTTGATTTTAATCCTAAATAAAGGCAATAGATTTTGATTCTGTATTCTTTGTGACATAATTTCATACTAATATATATGTAAAATTATCTAATGTAAATGTTACATTTTAAGGCAAAGTGTTATTTCTCTTTAGCTGTTTCATTTCATTTGATTGAATTTCACATATGCATTAATAGGTGGGATTATGATGATAAATATGGCAGAGATTCTCTATTATTACTATTATTTTTATTTTTTTATTTTTGGTACATAACTACATTTCTGGAAGACTCATTTATTTTAATGGGATTTTTGTCTTCATAATGACAGTGCATGATGTTTACTCAACTTTTTAAAAAAGATTTATTTATTTATTTGAGAGAGAGAGAGAGCGCGCACATGCGAGTTGGGGAGTGGGAGAGGGAGAGAGAGAATCTCAAGCAGACTCCCGGCTGAGCACGGAGCCTGACATGGGCTCGATCCCACCCTGAGACCACAACCTGAGCCAAAATCAAGAGTTGGATTCTCAACTGACTGAGCCACCCAAGCACCCCTATAACACTCAACTTTTAAAAAACATGTAGAGGTGCTCAGAATCTCCTTTAGATAGCTAGAGGTTTGGAGGTCCTATCCTTTCCCTGAATATTCTGATAGGCTTCAGAGGACCAGATCATACTTGGTATTCTCAAAGTATTTTAAAGCCAGACTCAAGTGCTGCTGAGTTTTCACTTGGTAGAACTGGAATCCTTTTAACTTCTTAACAGTGATGAGTATTCCCACTAGATTATGGTTTATAACTAATGTTTTAAGAAGACTCTTTGTTTTTCTTTAGTTACTATGATGTACAGTGTCAATTTCTCTCTCATAATTTGTCTTTATCTTTTGAAAAGAAGAAATATTGTCAACATTCTTTGAACTTATGAAAACACATTTATAATCCTTACCAATTATGTAGCAATTAGTTTTCAAAGTTATTTAAAATTTATCTCATATGTTTCCCAGAAAAAAACTTTTAGGCAATATTGTTCCCACTATGTTGTAAGAATACTGACTGAGGTTTTATCATTTTGGCCAGTGAAGATTAGTAACCAAATTTTTGGTGAAAAAAGTGGAGTTTTACGATGTACTGTTTTCACTATAATCACATCAAAGATATTTTTAATGAAAGAAAAGATAAATTAGTAATAAAATCTGGTGTCCATTATAATACGATAAAATGTATAGATGCACCCAAAGGATATAATCTAATGTCAAGTATTTAGAAAGATCATATAGTAATACAAGGATCTATTTATATGGCATAAAAGGATATAAACAAATTTTTGATGATTTATAAGCTTAGAGCATCTGGTCCTTTGATATCATTAACAACTTTGCATGCAGTCCAAATCTCAAGATCCATATGGCAATCAATTGTGTATACATCAAAGAAGATGTCTCCAAAATTATTATAGACTTACAAGTTCTAGTAGATTTTAAGTCTGTGAATAATATGATTACCATATAAAGTAACAGGCATACTTTTCCCAAATGGATGCCTGCAGAGGTGATTATAATTGAAAAAATTGTAGTTCTTGGTTTTACCCTCTCCAGTGATCAGAAACATTTTAAACTATGAACAATGTGTTCTCTAAGTGTGAAAAAGATCCATTGAGATAATTATGTTGAAGAAAAATTATGATAAATGTTTGATTATAACTATGAATTTGACAGTAAATATTCAGTCTCACCTGAAAATTTAATTTTTTTCGTTTATGGAAATCTGGGTACCCTTACCAGTTTATGATTTATTATTTGATCTTTATTTGAGTATAAATGGATTATGGTTGTCATATACGCATGTGCTTTATAATTTTAGCTATACATTCCCACAGATGTACCTACTTACATTTCATCCATCCTATAAATATTTATTGAGTCCCTACTTTGTTTTAGGTACTATTCAACACAAAGGACACATTTAAAAAAGTCTTTTTGCCTTTGAACATTTGATAACTGATATTTCAAGTAGCACATTTGCAGCTCTCCACTGTTCAGTACTTCATCAAGTTAAATATCTTTTCATGAATTATTTTCTCAGAGGATCATTGAATACAGTGATATGTATTAATATAGCATAAGGTAAGAAAAGGTATTGTTATGTGATCATATAGACAAATTCTTAGAATATGTTTCATGGTAAATTGCCCAAAACATAGAATAATAAAAGGGAAATAAGTATGAATCATTAATAAGAACTTAAAATTATAGTGAACCATCCAGTTTAATTTTGAGTTTAGCTTGTATAAAAAATAAATATTCCTAATGAAGTCATTTTGATCTCTTGATGATCTGAATTTGTAATCCACTTTATGGACAATTAAGACACACTTAAAGAACTTGTCTAGTTTATGTTGACAGGTCTCAGACACAATTTGCGGCCTGTTGTCATACTTACTTGATCAGATACAATATATCACTTTTGTTTAAACTCACATGGGATACCACCATGTGTGTATACCAGCATATAGCATTTTCTCCAGTTACATGAAAGGTGTGACTTTAGGCAAGATAATGAGCTTTAGAGAATCATATCATATGCATTTTGGTCTCTGTTTTAACTTGATTCTCAGTAAAAATCAAATTGTTGAAAACTGAACTGGTCTGGATTGTAAAATCAAAAATTCGGTTTTCCTAAAATTTGATTGTTTTATGCTGCTGCTTTATTTATGTATTTAAACATTTGGCAATGTTAGATTGTCAGGCATACTTATGGTGCGATGTATATACTCATATGCATTTGGAGTCCTCCCCCCTTTTATTCAGTGTTTAGAATTTCGCAATTTTTTTTTTGAAAGATTTTATTTATTTGACAGAGACACAGCGAGAGAGGGAACACAAGTAGGGGGAGTGGGAGAGGGAGAAGCAGGCTTCCCGCTGAGCAGGGAGCCCGATGCGGGGCTCGATCCCAGGACCCTGGGATCATGACCTGAGCAGAAGGCAGACGCTTAACAACTGAGCCACCCAGGCGCCCCTAGAATTTTGCAATTTAAAGAGAGGTCATAGGTTTTTGATAATGTTGTGGCTCTCAAAAGATACAGGCACGTGATGTGATGAACACTGGGTGTTATATGCAACTAATGAATCATTGAAAACTACATCAAAAACTAATGATATATGTTGGCTAATTGAATTTAAGTAAAAAACAAAAACAAAAACTACATGCAAAATATCTTGGAAAATATATAAACTTACTACAAGTTTTGATAATCTTTAATATAAATAATTATAAATTTAATTTTATTTGCATATTATATTTTATAATCTAGTTAAATGGGGGAAATGTAAGATATATGTGAATAAATACTTGGGTAGTGATAATGATTTTGAGATCCTTTGAATATTTTTTCCATCATTGGTTTTTGTTTAATCTATTAACTCCGTTGTCCAGTCCATCTTAAGGCAAAATACTTTATCTTTTTTATATGTCAGGATTGTGACTATGCCTCCTGGATGGGTAAGTTTTCTTTTCTGCAAACTGAGATATCCTTCATTCAGTTTATTGCTACAATTTTGCCCTCATTATCTTCGTAGTAATACCATGCCTGCTAAACTTGCATAAAGTTTTACAGCATTATTTTGTTTACAGTTATTTATTTAGAGATGTTCATATGACAATAAGTAACTTATATTTGCATTTAATGTATTTTAAGTGGAAACATTTCTAAGGTCCGTAGGCTAAAAAGTGTAAGAATGTTCATATTAACAGAATTTACAATAGCCTCAATTCTCATCAACAATAAAATAGATCAGTTGTAGCATATTCATTGGAATATTCCACAGTGGTAAAAATGAAACAATGAGTAACAGCATGAATGAATTTTATAAACATAATATTGATATAAGAAGCAAGACTGTATATCTGATTCCATTTATATAATGCTTAAAACTGGCAGAACTATGGTTTTAGAGGTCAGGATAGAGATCAGTTTCTTTTGTGGCGATGGGAGGGCAAAATGAAAGGAAAGGGGCAAAAGAGGTTTCTGGATTCTGGTTATGCTCTGTTTCTTGATTTGGGTAATGGTTTCAGAGGTGTGTTCACTTTGCAAAGATTCATTTATGATTTGGGCCAACTTCTCTATATATCAAACTTTCTTTTAATACATTAAACTTGAAGAAGAAGTTTATATATACAGTTGATTCTTGATATTTGTGATAGTTAGGTTTTATAAAATTGCTGTAAACACTGAATTATTGAATACTGAGCCATGGGCCATAGGGAAAATACAGGATTAGTTTCCTACAAGCCTCTGGTCACAACAGTTTTGTCAGTCAGTCAATGCATAATCTTGTTTTATGTGTGTTTTTGTTTACAGACACCTTATTTAGCACATACCATTGATTGATGACCTGAATTAACGGCCAACAGCACTATGTAACTCATGCCTGAATGAAGCTTAGCTAGCACACATATTTTCTCTCTAGGGCACATCATAGCCTTCTTGTGCTTAGGAACACTAGACAGCACTTTATTCCTATGCTGGGGGCGATTTTAAACAGTGAAATCCCCAACAAAAAGCACAAAAATACACAAAATGTGGCACTTAATACACTGAGAAAAGGATACTTGTAAGCAGTATGAGAGCGGAAAAACAAGACAGATACCACAGCTGGGATAATGTGTGCTTTGGGCAGCTACATTTTTCATTCTTCTCTGCATGAGCATGTTTGCAAATGACAGTGAAACCTAGAGCATTGATCTTTACTTAAAAATTAATTTTAGCAAGTAGATGAATTTACAAATACAGAATCTATAAAAAGGGTTGACTGTATGTGATTTCTGCTATTACCTGAGTAAATATTTTTAGGTCAAGTACACAAGAGGGCTAAGGATAACTTTTTGTCTTGTTGAACTAAATATTTTTAACAGCAGTTTGTGTGATTAAAATTAGAGCAGTTCTTTTTTGGATCAGATTACCAATTTTGATAATAATCATAATTTTTGATGACAAGCTTATTAGATTTAAAATTTTACCTCCTGATTTTATACTGCTCAGGAATTCATTGTAATATTGCACATTTATTTGTTTTTCCCCAGTAGCAACTGACCATTAAATTATTATTTTCAAGTGGTGTAATGTATATTTTTCAGAATAAATTCTTATCAAGGTTAACCTTTAGGAGACTTTAAATACACCAGTATAAAGGGCTGAGATTAAGAGTTAATTAAGAATTAATTTTCAAATAGTAATTTTACTCAGAAGTTATTTGTAATGATGCATATTTCAAAAAGAAACAATTTTTAGTACATTTGGTTTTACCCACTGAACCTTTTTAACCTCTTTTAAGTTTTTATAGGAATAGAAGCTGTGCTGTTTTAGATCAGGTCAGGCCAGTGGCTTGTACGGCGTAGTATACTGTTTTTGACAATGACACAATCTCTCGTTCCAGTTATCTGTTGCTGTATGTACACTCAGCAATTAACATAGTAGGCTCGAGACTGCTGTTCTTAGAAACATGCTTGCAAGAGCGGCTAGCCTCTGGGAATGTGAATGGTAAATAGCTTCCTACACAGATAAAAAAGTTTCCCAAAATGATAGTGGCTCCCTGTGCTTATACTCTGTGCAAAGATGTGGTATTTGATGAATGTGTGGTGTTCTCTGGGAGTCTGGAATTTGATGTGTGCCAGGCAAAGGGTGCCTACATGCCTGACCTCCAATAAAGACCTCGGGCACTGTGTTGTGGTGAGCTTCTCTGATGGAGGCTGCCATACTTCAGTGCTGGAGGATTCAAGTGTGTCCTGTGTGACTTCACTGGGAGAGGAGTCTTCGAAGCTTGTGGCTGGTTTCCTCTGTACTCCCACATGTATCTTTTTACTTGGCTGATTTTGCTTCATAAATATATGTATATACATATATATATATATATATATGTATATACATATATTTTATTTTATTTTTTTACTGTAATAAATCTCAGCTGAGTTCTGTGAGTCATATCGAATCCCTGAACTTGTGGGTGGTTTTGGGGACATCTGACACACTGCATAACAAAATCCTACAGAATTTAGTATCTTAAAACAATCATCAGTGTATTGTACCTCACAGTTTTGTTGTTGAGGAATTCAGTCATGGTTTGACTTGGTGTTGGCAGAGGTCACTTGGTGGTTTTCATCTAATACGTAGTCTGGACTGGAGGGTCCATGAGCTTTATGCACATATCTGGCACTTTGGCAGTGATGGATGAAAGGCTGTGTTCATCTAGGATTGTCGACTGGAGTGCCTGTATGTGGCCTCTGCCATTAGGCCCGGCATGCCAATTAAGAAGTCACACTGCCCTGAATAGGCAGATCATTCATTCATTTTTTTTTTTATACCTTTAAAATAGCCTGTGGGTGATTTTCTTTTTTTTTTTTAAGATTTACTTGTTTGAGAGAGAGAGAGTGAGAGAGAGAGAGAGAGATGGAGAGAACTTCAAGTAGACTCCCTGCTGAGCACAGAACCCAATGTGGGGCTCCGTCCCACAGCCCTGAGATCATGACCTGAGCCAAAATCAAGAGTCAGATGCTCAACTGACTGTGCCACCCAGCCTGTGCTTTTTAAAAAAGATTTATTTATTTATTTTAGAGAGAGAGAGTGAGAGAACGTGCATGAGTGGGAGGGGCAAAGGGAGAGGGAGAGAGAATCTCAAGCAGACACTGTGTTGGGTGCGGAGCCTGACACGAGGCTCGATCCCAGGACCCTGAGATCATGACCTGAGCCGAAACCAAGAGTTGGAAGCCTAACCAACTGCACCACCCAGGCACTCCTAAGATAGCCTGTATTTTTATTCTTAGCTAGAATAATTGGAGTAATGCATTTTGAATATCACCACGTATTTTATGAAGTTGTTAATTCCTTTTATGTTTCCCCAGACCACCTTCTCCAAGTTAAGGAGTTTCTTTGTGTTCTGCTGAGTAATTCTGTGTTCATGTTACCTATACCCTATGTGATGTTATTAACATGTAATATCTTCTCTTGGCTCTTGCATTTATAAGCAGAGTATGTTTTTATTATATCCTCTTTAGAGAGAAACTATTCTAGTTGATTTTATCCTAATCCTTCCCAGATTCATTTTTTTCATTTGAAAATGGAAAAATCTGACCTGCATGCAGTTGAGAGGCTCAGATGCACCATAATGTTTGTTCTCTAGAAGAACTATGGAAGCATGAATTCCCTTTGCAGAAAATATTATTGCTTTTTATGACTAGAAATTATTCTTACTTAATATGGGAAATTGTTTAACCTGTGATGAGAAATGTTTCATGTTTACTCACAGGTTTGTCATTCCTCGAGGCCTCTTGGAGTCTTTTGTAATGGATAACATGAAACATTCTTGAATGCTCTCCATGGTTATTATGTATTTTAGCTCATAGTTTGATATTTTCACATTTCAGTTCCTTCAGAATTCCTGAGTGAATGTTATTCAATTCTAATTTATTTATTTAATTATTATTTTTATTTTTTTAAAGATTTTATTTATTTGAGCGGGAGAGAGAGAGAGAGAGCAAGTGAGAGCACAAGAGCAGGGGGAGGGAGAAGCAGACTCCCCGCTTAGCAGGGAGCCCAATGCGGGGCTCAATCCCAGGACCCTGGGATCATGACCTGAGCCAAAGGCTGACGCTTAACCACCTGAGCCACCCAGGTACCCTCAATTCTAATTTATTTTTAACGATCATGTTTATTTTTCAGTATTAACCATAAATGACATCTCTATGGGGGTATTAATGCAAGTTAGAAAATAATTTAGCTTGAATTGTATAATTTCATTTTAGCAAATTGTAATGTGGTTTGAACGAGTATTATTAATGGTCCCATGTCATAGACAGGAACCTGAGGCTCAGGGTGTTTTACCAAACTTGAAAATGTAGGAACTGAAATGAGAATGGAGGTCTCATGACTGCAAGTCCCGTTGCTTGTCTTTGCTGTCCCTGAGTGCCCATTCAATTTTAGGAGCACCAATGCTTCCATCCTTAGTCTTAGTGTTTGAATATTTTTTTTGGGGGGGGGGATCATCTTGATCAGAATAGGGTAGATATTAGGCACTTTACTTGCACCGGCTTTGAACAGTTGATGTTTTGAAGCTTGATGTTTGTTTACTCAGGGAGAACCCTGAACATACATGGTTGCATATAGGGTGCTTTCCCTCACTGGGAGTGGCTCAGTGTACATGACCGAATTTCAACCTTGATTTCTGATTTAGCATTCCATTTTCCCCAGTGGGACTGAACCCTGCCTTAAATCCCTACCTTCCTAATTCCTGCTTTTAGAAATTGGATCACAAAAGCTCCACCCACTGGTTGGAATCTTACTCCAAAGAAGGATCATCATGGTGCCCGTCCGATTCTTCTGACCTTGTCTCACTCAGTAGTTGGAGGGCTTTTGGCTATTTACCCACCATTTCAGTGCCACTAAAGACATAGTAATTTACATTGCGGGTCACACTCTTCTGGGGCTTGCTCATATCCACCTTCTTCCACTTACTCATTAGCATATCTTGAAATCGATTCCCTAGTAAAGGCTTTCAGATTCTTTCCATCAGGTTATGCTTGTTCCTTAGAATAATCCTAAACCATTAATTGGTTGTAGAATTTTTGCACTTACCATGTATTCATAGTATCTTCTGAACTATTCTCATGAAAATGAAATTGAGAATTCAGAATCTCTTTAATAATTTTCAATCTGGAGTTTAAAGCAGTTATTTATTAGAGCCTGAGGTGTACATTTGTGGGTCATTTCTAGGTAGAAGCTAAGTGAAACCAGGCTATGGTTGATATTATCTAGAATGAGAAAATAGGGTAAAAGGAGAAGAGTGTTTAAGGTTGGGCTTTGAAGAGCTCGAGTATTTAATGGCCAGAGGAGCATTTTGGGACCCCAAAAGAAACAGACAATGTATAGACAGACAGAAGGAAAACCAGGGGAGTCTGGTGTCTTGGGAACAAAGGAAGAGGAGTGTTACTAGAGATCATTTAAGATGAGAACTGAGAAGTACGCATTAGTATGCATTAGTTTTAGTGACCTGATGCTCACTGTTGGTTTTAGTAAGAGTCTTTACTATTAGAGTGATGGGGTGGAAACCATGTAGCATAGCTTAAGGGGCAAGTGGGTGAGGAAATGAATCCTGTTATTGGAGAAAGCTATGTTAAATAGTTTGGGAAGAAGAGAAATGGGATAGAAACTGGATTGAATTGTGAAGTTAGTAGAAGGTGTTCAATATATTACTTTTTTCAATAGGAGATACTTCATAATTACAAGCCAGTAGGAAGGATTTAGTTGAGGGAGAAGTCAAGTGTGTCATAGAGAGAAAGGATGTTTGATATTTGATATTTGATAGTACATAATGTTTCCAAGGAAGCAAAAGGGATAAATAAACCTGGTTTGAACAATCTTTTACAAGTTTTTTTTTTGCATCATATGCTTTCATTTCTCTAGGGTAAATACCTAGGAGTAGAATTTCTTTGTCTTTTGTTTAACTTTATAAGAAATGACCAAACACTTATCCAAAGTGGTTACACCATTTTATTTCCTCATCAACATTGTATGAGGTTTTGGCTGTTCCACATTTTTTTTTTAATTTTATTTTATTATGTTAATCACCATACATTACATCATTAGTTTTTGATATAGTGTTCCATGATTCATTGTGTACATATAACACCCAGTGCTCCATTCAATACGTGCCCTCTTTAATACCCATTACCAGGCTAACCCATCCCCCCCACCCCCCTCCCCTCTAAGAACCCTCAGTTTGTTTCTCAGAGTCCATAGTCTCTCATGCTTTGTCTCCCCCTCCGATCTTCCCCCCCTTCATTTTTCCCTTCCTACTATCTTCTTCTTCTTCTTTTTTTTTTTTAACATATAATGTATTATTTGTTTCAGAGGTACAGGTCTGTGATTCAACAGTCTTACACAATTCACAGCGCTCACCATAGCACATACCCTCCCCAGTGTCTATCACCCAGCCACCCCATCCCTCCCTCCCCCCACCACTCCAGCAACCCTCAGTTTGTTTCCTGAGATTAAGAATTCCTCATATCAGTGAGATCATATGATACATGTCTTAAGCAAGCTTCACGCTCAGTGTGGAGCCTAACGCAAGCCTCAGTCTCACAACCCTGAGATCAGAACCTGAGCCAAAATCAAGAGTCAGGTGCTTAACCGACTGAGCCACCCATGTACCCTATACAAAATTATTTTTAACAGTTGTATCTATGACACGTTTTAGAGAGACCACTTTAAAAAACCAAGGTACAAGTATTTTCAATATGTATAATATGATGTAATAAAGCAATAAAGATAACCATTTCTTGCTTGAAAATTCCAAAAAATCTGAGTATTTTACTTTCCACAGCTGGGGCACTGTGCACATGAAATAAGTTTTTTTCATATTTAAATTCCTGACAGATTTTAAAGATTCAAAAAACATCTATGCTCGGAGTTAAATTTTTATTTTTTTTATTTTTATTTTTTTATTTATTTTTATTTTTTTTTTAAAGATTTTATTTATTTATTTGACAGAGAGAGAGACACAGTGAGAGAGGGAACACAAGCAGGGGGAGTGGGAGAGGGAGAAGGAGGCTTCCTGCTGAGCAGGGAGCCCGATGCGGGGCTCGATCCCAGGACCCTGGGATCATGACCTGAGCTGAAGGCAGACGCTTAACGACTGAGCCACCCAGGCGCCTCCCAGAGTTAAATTTTTAGATTACAAACTGATAACCTTTCTTCCTACATTTGAGCTCACCCAAAGTATTTTTTTACTTTTTATATTTATTTTTATTTTTTAAAGATTTTATTGTTTTATTTGTCAGAGAGAGAGAGCACACAAGCAGGGGGAATGGCAGGCAAAGGGAAATGCAGGCTCCCTTCTGAGTAAGGAGCCTGGTGTGGGACTCGATCCCAGGACACTGGGATCATGAGCTGAGCTGAAGGCAGACGCTTAACCAACTGAGCCACCCAGGCGTCCCAACCCAAAGTATTAATTGTGTTATGTTTTCTTTATCACAGGAAATCTAAAGCTAAATAAAAATATCTGCAATTTGTCAAAATTTGAATCAACTGATCTTTGATATTATGGGGGAAGTCTTCTATCCTATGAGCAATTGTATTGAGGCTTAAATGAAAATGTTTCATTTGGGGGAAATTTTTCTTTTTAGTGTTTTCCTCATAATTTTCTAACAAAATTTCCACAACAAAAATAACAATTTCTTCTAACATCTCACCATCAAAAAATGACTTCCATGTGATCATGTTCATTTTTAAAAACCTAAGAAATTTATTAAAAACCTACTGTCAATAATAAATTTATAAAAGTCTGTGAGAAACAAGGCCAATATGCAAAATTGAATTATATTTTTATACATTCACAACAATTTGAAAATTAAATTGACAAAATACAGTGTCATTACAATAGCATCAAAAACATGAAATATTTATAGATACATACAGCAAAATATGTGTAAGACCTAAACACACTAACCACAAACTTGCTAAAACAAATTAAGAAAGAAAAAAAAAAATAGTAAGGTATACCATGTTCATGAACTGGAAGATTCAATTCTGTTAAGATGTCAATTCTCTCAAAATTGATCTACAGATTTTTTTTTAATCTACAGATTTAGCATAATCCAAATCAAAATTACAGCAGGTGATGTGGTACAAACTGACAAGTAGATTCTAAACTTTACATGAAAATACAAATCAATTTTAGCCAAATCAATTTTTAAAAAGAACAAAAGCTGAATGATTTACAGTATCAGATTTACTGCATAAAACCACAGTATTAAGGATGGTGTATTATCAGAAGAAGGGAGGGCATGGATCAATGGAACTAAAAAAGCACCGAGAAATTGACCTACACATACAGATTTCATTGATTTTTTTTTTAAAGATACAAAGGTAATTCAATGGGGAAAAAAAAGGTAATCTTTTCAACAAATAGTGGATATTCATACGGGGAAAAAAATGCATCTCAACCCTTACATCACCCTTATACAAAAATTAACTAAAAACTGATCATCAATCATAAAGGCAAAATGACAAATGTCCTAAAAGAAAGCACCTTGGGAGGGAATTTGAGAAAGAAACACAGTAGACTGATATCTTGATTTTTGTACAGGAACTGTACCAGACTTCTAACCTTCAGAACTGTAAAATAATAATTTTGTATTGTTTTCAGCCACTAGATTTATAGTAATTTGTTAGGGCAGCAACAGAAAACCGATACAGGTTTCAAAAGTATTTACTTCTCTACAGTACACCACCATTCCCTTTCTTCTAGTCTCCATCATCTACCACCTCGACTATACATTGCTCTGTCTTCAATCCTGCTCTCTTCCAGCCCGCTATAGCACTGTGTCTGAAGAGTGAAGTTTCTAAAATATAAGTCTGATTGGAAATGGCCATTTCACTTTTTCTACCCATCCCCATTTGGGATTCTACACAATCCCAATCCAAGCCCAACAGGTTTTTGTTAGAAAATAAAAAATGGATTCTAAAATGTATACAGAAATGCAAAGGAAATCCAAAACAATAAAAGAAAGAAAGAGAAAGAAAGAAAGGAAAGGAAAGGAAAGGAAAAAGAAAAAAAGAGGGAGGGGGAAAAGAAAGGAAAGAAAGGAAAGAAAGAAAGGAATAGAGTTGAAAGGCTTATAATCTCTGATTTCAAGACTGACTGCAAAACTACGATAATCAAGGCAGTACTGTGTTAACATTAAAGACAGACACATACGTAAATGGAACAGAACAGATAGTCCAGAAACAGACTGATAAAAACATGGTCAAAGCATTTTCAACAAATGAGTCACAGTAATTCAACAGAAGAATGACAATGCTTTTCCACAAATAGGTGCTAGAAGAACTAGGTATCATATTTCTTTAATAAAATTTGACTCTTTCTTCACACCACCCAGAAAAAAGTTAACTCAGATCATAAATATCAGCTCAAAATATATCACTCAGCTAAAACTATATAACTTATAAAAGAAAAAGTAGGAGAAAAATCTTTGTAGCCTCTTGGTAGAAAAAGATTTCTTAGTATATAATACACAGAAACTGTGAAAAAAAAAAAAGGCTGATACATTGGATTTGATTAAAATGAAAAGTTTCTGCTCTTCAAAATCAGCATTAAGAAATGCAAAGGCAAAACACAGATCAAGAGTAAACACTTGCAATACATATGTCTGAGAAAAAACCTGTCTGCAGAATATATTTAAAACTACTACAACTCTGTAATAAAATAATCCCCCCCCCAAAAATAGGAAAGGACGCTACACCAAATAAGAAATAGAGATGGCCAGTAAGAACATGAGAAGATGCTTAAAATCATTAATCTCAGGGAAATGCAAATCAAAACCACAATGACATACCACTACTCTGCCATTAGATTGGCTAAAATTGAAAACACTGACAAAAAAAATAGAGTCTCTCACTCTCCCTGCCCCGCCCCCCCTCACGTGTTTTCTCTCTCTCTTAAAAAAAGAAAGAAAAAAAGAAAAAAAATTATGTATGTATAAATGCTATGAATTATCACTGGCTTATGGAACTGTTGAAAGAAATAAAGGACAGTGAATTTAGTCATTTTGTGTTATTTGCCAACATTTGTTGGTTGCATGTTAGAAGAGTTTTACAAAGAATTTACTATATTCTTAACTCCAAGTCAGAATGTTTGTCAAATGATCCAAAATCAAAAGCAAATAAAAAAATGCCATTGTAATTTAAGTTTTTACATTATTATAATATTTATAAGTATTAGGTAAATTTGAAGCTCGAGGAAAGGAAACAACAAAAAATTGAAGAATGCTTTGTTGGTATTACACGTTTTTTTAAAATTTTATTATCTTATGTTAATCACCATACATTACATCATTAGTTTTTGATGTAGTGTTCCATGATTCCATTGTTTGTGTATTGACACCCAGTGCTCCATTCAGTACGTGCTCTCTTTAATACCCATCACCAGGCTAACCCATCCGCCACCCCCAGAACCCTCAGTTTGTTTCTCAGAGTCCATAGTCTCTCATTGTTCGTCTCCCCCTCCAATTTCCCCCCTTCATTTTTCCCTTCCTACTATCTTATTTTTTTTTTTTTAATATATAATGTATTATTTGTTTCAGAGGTACAGGTCTGTGATTCAACAGTCTTAGACCATTCACAGCGCTCACCATAGCATGTACCCTCCCCAATGTCTTATCATCCAACCACCCCACCCCTCCCACTCCCCTCCACTCCAGCAACCCTCAGTTGGTATAAATTTAAAGTTACTTTTCAGTTTATGCAATACGCCCTTGAATTTGACATTAATAAACTGAGTTAACACAAGATTTAGTGAGTTTACTCACTAGGTAGTCATATTTTTTGCTTCTGAGTTAAAACAAAGATTTAAAAAAGATGAACCATTTTTGTCAATGTGGATGCAAATATTGAAGGAATGTATTTATGTGGTACATGAATCTGTTATTTGAAAACTTTGAGGTGTGTTTAGAAGAACTTAGCTATGTGAACTACTTCTTAAACTCTATTTTGTAAAATCTAAATACCAATTAAAAATTCATAATTAAAATTTATCCTCCTAATTAAGATGTTCTGTATGTATAAAATAAACAATGAATTTCAAATTGGGCTTCGTTTTAAGAATATAAAATCTCTTAATTTTTATAGTGATTACATGTTTTTTTTTAAATTAACATATAATGTATTATTTGTTTCAGGGGTACAGGTCTGTGATTCATCAGTCTTATATAATATCTGCAGTGCTCATTACAACACATACCCTCCCCAATGTCCATCACCCAGGTGACTACATGTTAAAATAGTATTTTATTTTGGATCTTTGTGGTTAAATATATTATTAAAATTAATGTCACCTTTTTCATTTTGCTTTTTAAAATCTGACTGTTAGAAAATTTAACATTACCTATGTAGGTTGGAGTATATTTTCATTAGACAGCACTGAGCTAGATCATTTTGTTGTCTTGCCTGTAGGAAGGTTTTTGGGTGTTTTCTGGATGCTTGAGGTTAAGAGAAGTTTGAGCTAAGGGCAGTTTTGTCTTCATTCAGTCACTAGTAACTTCTTGATTATCCTGGTTACATCAGCCACTCTGTAAGTAATGCATTTTATTAAAAATAAATAATTCATTCTCTTTATTAAATATGAATACTGTCATCCAGTGGATCTTACTGGGTTGCTAGCGTATGTGAAAGTATGTACTAACGTGCAATGAATTTGTGTTTGTATATACTAATTACTGTGACTTCTAGTGAGCCATATTAAGATACTGGTGGTGTTTAAGCCTGCGATTGCTTGGATTCTTTCAGAGGCGTACATTATTCAGAGTTGTTTTGCGTAGCCACAATTGAGAGTTGGCTGAGAGTTGGCCGTAGACTTTCTTGCAACAGCTGTTACAGTCGGCAGAGGTAATGCTGGAGAAGCACTGCGTTAAATTGGCCCAGTGGACATAATTAATTCAGAGAAAGAAGAGTTGTTTGCGTAGCAGGCATGCTTGGCATAGCTTGGCAGCTGGTATGATTATGTGCCTCAATTATAGGGCATGGTGGTAAAACCGCCTCTGTTTATGAAGTGATGTGGATTGTGTAGTGGGAACAGATGGCTAAAAAATACTTGACCTTCTAGTACCTTGCCATTACTAATAATGAAAACAAATTTTTTTTAAAGAATCAGGAGGAATTTTTATAAATTTGGAAAACATCCTGAATACAAATGAAGAATTGACCCAAATTTAGTCAGAAGAAAGAAGGCATATTTAAAAATCTCTTTTATATAGCAGTTACTAATGAAATCTCATTATTGATACAAATTGTTACATAAATGTATAAGAATTTTTGATTCTGCAGAATTTCACATTTAGCCCTCTGCGTATTTTTGCCCTATTCATTTACCTCCTTAATAATGAACTACACACATTTTAAAAATCACTTCTTACCTATGCATTTATTTGACTTCTGAATTAAAGAGGGCAAATAGGCCACAGAACTTGTGAAAGTAGGCTTTTGTACTTTGGTGACTTGCTTTAATTTATATCCTGAGGGTTGCATTCTGTCTAAAAGCAAAGTCCACCAATTTTCAAAGATATTTAGAAATTTAAATGAATTCAAAATCTAAGAACTTCAGAGTTTACAAAATGTAAATTACTGAAGAATATATACAAGACTGTCTGCTTAAAGCTTTATTGTACCTAGTGCAATGAAATGTGTAGGACAGGCCATAAGGCATAATGGGCGTATGAGCCCAGGTCCTGATGTCACATTGTCTGGCTTTATGACTGGCTCCATAAGTTACTTGCTGTCTGACATGGCAAGTTACGTCTCTGCTCTTAGATCCCTCATCTGGAAACTGGAAGTAATGGTAGCATTTATTTGGTAGATGGTTGTGAGATTTAATTAACATAATAGATGCAAAGCATTTAGCTTAGCATAGCTCCTAGCTTTTAGTATCTGCCAAATAGTATTTATTGCTCATGTACATAATGAAATTTAATTCCTTTTCTTGGATAACTGGGACTTGACTATTTTAAACACCTTTTTGTTAATTAATAGATTGTACTTTACATGCCATTATTACCAAATAGTAATAAAATGAGGCATCTATTCCTGAAGCTAGAGGATCTTGAATTTTGGTAGAAAGCTGAGTAAGGTTCTTCATTCTTTTCTGAAAAATAATATTTTCTAAGGGATATATTTTAATGTTAGAAAGCAGTGACTTAATCACTTTCTTGCATCACAGTAATTTAGTTGTTAAAGAGACTATAGTTATCGTCATTTTTTTTGGAATTTAATTTTTTGTAAAAATAATATATTGTGGCTGAAAATTCAAAAGATGCGGAAGACCATACAGTGAGAAGTCTTCCTCCTACTTCTATGCACTGTTTACCCAGTTCCCTTTCCCAGACGTGACCAATATGTCAAGATTCTTGTGTATTCCTCCAGATTTATTTTCTTTATGTACAACTAAATACATATATCCCACCTTTCTTAGATATGTGGTAAATGCCTGCTGATGTGTTCCTTGCCTTTTTCATTTGGAAATGGTTTTTAGGCAGTGTTCTGTATCTGCATATACAGAGCTTTCGCATTCGTTCTTAACTGCCTTGTATTTCACGTATGGATGGACTGTAATTTATTGCTTGATGTTAAATCATTCTTCCTTTGCCATTTGGTTTTTTCTGTTCATTTTTCCCCTTAATTTTCGGCAATAGCTTTGTATAGATCCTGTGTTGGTTTCTTTTTTCTTTTTCTTTTTTTTTTTTGGTTTACTCATCTTTATACGAGGTGAATTTTTCTTGTCCTGTTATTTGCAGGAAGCACCTGTGAGGGAAGGGCCAGAGCCCTGGGAGGAATTTTCTTTGTTATCTTGGGTTTGTCTAAGATTTCACCAAAAGCGCCATTTACAGAACAGATTGTCTTGGACTCACATCAAAGTTCGAAATTTCTGTGCTTCAAAAGTCGCAATGAAAAGAGAATGAAAGAAAGACAAGCCCCAGAGTGAGAGAAAATATTTGCAGAGAATAGATTTGAGAATGAACTTGCATTTGGAATATATAAAGAACTTTTAAAACTGAATCATAAAAAAAGCAAACATCTCAATTACAAAATGGGCAGAAGTTTTGAACACTTTACCAGAGAAGATAGCTGAATGACAAATACGTGCATGAAAAGATGCTTAACATCATTAGTCACTAGAAAAATGCAAATAAAACCAAAATGCGATACTATTACACACTTATTAGAATGGCTGAAATTCTGCACCATGATTGGCAAAGCTGTAGAGTCACTGAAACTCATACACTCCTGCTGGCTAACTATAAAATGAAAAAAAGCACCCGCTTTGTAAAAATACAGTGTGTCAGTTTCTTAAAAACCAAAACCTACATCTGATATCTGATCTAGCTGTTCCACTCCTAGGTATTTACCCATGAGAAATGAAAATAAATGTCCATATAAAAATTATACATGAATGTTCATAGCAGCTTTATTAGTAATAGCCCCAAACTAGGAACAACACAGATGTCCATCAACAGGTGCATGGATAAACTAAGTGTGGCATATCCATATCTTGGGAAACTAATGAGCTGTAAAAAGCAGTAAACTACCCGTAGTCACTGCTACTTGGATGAATCTGAAATTATTCTGAGTGAAAGAAGGCAGATAAATACGAGCACATACTATATGATTCCATTTATAGAACATTCTAGGAAATTCAGATTTAATGCATACTGTCATAAAGACGACCCTTGCAAGCCTGGATGGGACGGATGGGGTCGGGAGTGGGGGAGGTACAAGAAGAGATTGTGAAGGCTTAAGAAGGTCATGGTTATTAGTTCATTATCTTGATCGTGATGAGGGTTTCATGGCTATATACATATATACATATGTCAGAGCTTATCAAATTGTGTAATTTAAATATATGTAGTTTATTCTGTGTCAGTTTAACCTCAGAGTACTAAAAAAATAAGTGAAATGGTTAAAAAGTTCACATTGCTAGAGTGTTGAGCATTACAGTCCCAGACCTCAAATTTCTTTCCAGGTGTGCCCAGGTGCAAATGATCAAGTCAAGAGCGTCACATTATAATGTGTCCAAGTTCAGCCATTCCTCTTCCGGCCCAGCCTTTTGTATACAAAAGGCTAGAGCAGTATACTGTTGTGGATGTGTGCAGGGACCCGTCTCCTGTGGCTGGGTGTGCTCCATCTGTCTCAGCATTGAGCAGTATGTACTGTGATGGTATAGATCTGTACACTTGGATGTGAACACAGTCTTAATTGATCGTCCTCAGCCTTCCCGGAGAGTCAAAACCTGGTCCACGCACATGGCGGAACTTAGTGCCAGGTACCCAGAACAAGAGTCAAATTAACAGGAAATCTCTGTGAATCATTTTAATAGGCCCATGGATTAGCTTTATTAAGGTTCATGTCTGCATCTCATATTCTCACACAGACTTTCAGAAGATCAAATGTTGTTGTCACAAATTTTAAGTTAAAGAGCCACCTAGGAGGTTGAGTAAGTGGCAGATCCAGGACTTGAAACTGACCCAAAAGCCCTCGTTCTTTCCAGTATACCATGAAGCCATTCCAACCTGTCAGAAGAAATTTTTGCTAATAACAGCATTTTCAATTGGTCTTCCCTAACTTCTTCCTTTTGGAAGGACATTCAGAATAGATCACCACTTTTTAAAAATGGATAAACACTGTATTTTTCCTATTGTTAATTTGTATTTCTTGGTTAATATTAACTTCTTACCTAAATTTCCCACCCTTGTAAAAGTATTAGAATCAGGAAATGAAAGGATTATATTTTCTTACTGATACTATGCTAAAGAATTTAAGTCTAATAATTATTCTACTTTTAAAAATCCTCAACTAGCTTTTTTTTTTTTAACATTTCTTAATGCCTTTTAAAAAATTATTTTTTAAAAAATTTTTTTATTGTTATGTTAATCCCCATACATTACATCATTAGTTTTCGATGTAGTGTTCCATGATTCATTGTTTGTGCATAACACCCAGTGCTCCATGCAGAACGTGCCCTCTTTAATACCCATCACCAGGCTAACCCATCCTCCCACCCCCCTCCCCTCTAGAACCCTCAGTTTGTTTTTCAGAGTCCATCGTCTCTCATGGTTCGTCTACCCCTCCGATTTCCCCCCCTTCATTCTTCCCCTCCTGCTATCTTCTTTTTTTTTTTTTTTCTTAACATATATTGCATTATTTGTTTCATAGGTACAGATCTGAGATTCAACAGTCTTGCACAATTCACAGCGCTTACCAGAGCACATACCCTCCCCAGTGTCTATCACCCAGTCAGCCCATCCCTCCCATATTATTCCTTTTTACCTGATGCCTTTTATTCCAGTGATTTATTCATCCCATAACTGGAATCCTTTAGCTTTTTTAAGTTAAACTTTTTATTTTTATTCTTAATAGAGTGGATTCACATACAGTGATAAATACTTCAGAGAAACGTACAGCTTTTTAAATCTTGTGATTTCAGTGTAAACTGAATATAGCTAAAATAATAGTGGATAGATACAGAACTTTTAATATACAGCATCATCTCTTGCCACTAGCCCTTTGAACTCTGTGCCCACTTATAATAGATTCTTTGTGGTCCCCTGATTTCTGCGTGAATTTTCTCACCTCTTGGTTTTATACAACATTTCCTGTGTCTAGAAGCCACACTCCCCATACATTCCTCTAATTAACGTATATTTGTCCTATAGGTCTCACTTGCAACTCTTTTTTCTCTAATTGACTCCCTTGACATGTCTCTGCAAGATTAGGCTTTCGTCCAGGTATTTCCATAGCAACCTTGAGTAAGGTCTACGAGTTCTCCTGTCCCTGGGACCTAGTACACACTATCCTAATTGCCCATTTATTTGCCCGTGTTTTTCTACACTGCATGATAATTGAGTGCATTGTCTGTTGTTCCATCGGTGTATTTCCAGTGACTGTTAACTCCTTGAGGGCACATACTTATGTTGCCTAGTGTCCAGAACAGTGTCTGTCACATATAGGAGCTGAGTAGACATTAAAGGATGAATGAGAAATAATGGAGCAGAGCTGAATAGACAATGATATTTTAGTTGAATAGTTATTTCACTGAATAAACACAGTCTATAATAAACAGAAACCAGACTAGAATGTATAGTGGTGGCTGTTTTGATCCAGTGTATTAGGGAAACCTTAGTTTTTAAAAGGTTATTTTAGGGGCGCCTGCTTGGCTCAGTTGGTTAAGCGTCTGACTCTTGATTTTGGCTCAGGTCATGATCTCAGGGTCGTGGGATGGAGCCCTGTTCCAGGTGCCACACTGGGTGGGGAGCCTGCTTAATGCCCCTCCCCCCACTTGTGAGTGTGCGCGCTCTCTCTCTCTCAGAAATAAATAAATAAAAGGTTATTTTAACTGCCCAGAGAAATGATATAGAAAGTGTTAGAGGATATTTGAAGAAATAAATTTTTGTGAAAGGAAGAACCTACCCACATGATTTTTAAAAACTTTTAATTGGCTGGAGATTAGTGGTGAGAGATTTTCAAGAACCAAGCTCTTTTCAGTTAGCTAAAGTAATAGAGTGCCCTTTTAGGTAAAGTAACAGAGCGCCTTATACTACAATAAATCTCAATATGTATTTGATGACATTTTTTGTCTGAGTATGCTAATAATTTAGTTCTACTTTAGTTACGCTGAACTCATGTAAGAAGGAACTGTTTTCTAGTGTTATTGATGTTCCTAGACATTGATTTCTGAAGAAGGGTAGGAGAGTAATAGTATGGCGCATAATTAACATTTGTAGACCTCATCTGAAGGATAACAGCATAATATTTTATATTATTTCTTGAAATAGCCAAAAAGTATGAAGAATTTAGTATTTTTCAGGTTCTGTGGGTGAGTTTTTGAAATATATGCAAAAAGAACTTCATGTCATATATGTATATAAATGCACAATTCTGTTAGTGAAGCTACAAGTGTACATTTCTCTAAAATTTTAGGATTTCTGGAAAAATTTTATTGAGAATATTCTAAATTTGGCAAAGCAGGGATGGAGCTTGTTTATCAGTTTTTTTGTTCTCTTTGCCTGTTCCTTTCTTATCTGGTAACTGCAAAGTTGTATCTACAGAAAAAGAACCTTTATAAATTACAAAAATCTGATATCTAATCCTGAACTATACTATTTGCTCTCTTCTATTCATTAGGTTCAAAACGACAAATATTTGTCAAACTCAGTACCAGCATTTTCAAGTGTCATTTTTGTCAGCTGTTTATTTTTTGTCTCTTACCTATGAAAAGATTTTGAAGAAGTTTTATCCTCTAAGACTAGTAGTGTTTGATTTTCCTTCATTTTATAAAACAAATATTGAGTTTCTAGAAAAATATGAGTTTCAAATAATGCTGTATTTTCAAATTGTTAATACTCTTACTATAAAATGTGTCATTTTTTATATAAGAACTTGCAAAAACTCAAATTTCATTCTTTCCAGTAAACAATGAAGATTTAAAAAATAGATCATGGTCTTTAGATCTGGTATTTTACCAGATTCAATCTGGTAAAGAAGGAAGCAAAGATAGCATTTGATTCATATTCCTGGAAAATTCATGTCACTTAATAGTTAACTATTTGCTCTTTCTATGTAAATTTGAACATATGAGAAACAAAAGGTAGTTTGCATGTTAAATGCTTTGTGGCAGACATAAAATGATTATTCCAAACAAGACGTATATTAGAATGCATTCAAAATCTAATATATAACGTTGAAACTAAAACTATGAGATTAATTCTGTTGCACAGTTACGAAGTAGTTAAGATGATCACATCATTTGCATATAATATGTTTTGCTGATGGCATGTGAACTTTAAGGTGATTGAAATGATTTTCAGTGCTGTTGTAAGCCATATAAAAATACTGAAAATCATACTTGTTTTTTTATTGTTAAGGAAAATCCCCAAACAAAATACCTACTTAAATTTTGGGAGCCTAAGGTTTTGGTTCATATATATGTTTAACTGTGACTTTTGTTGGTTATTTTAGTGTTCAACAGTTTTAGACTAGCCTATGTTAGAAAGACCATGACATGTATGCAAAAAACACTACTTTTTTATGTGTGCACAGAAATAACTAGCTAGAGCATTTTGTTTTCAAATGATGAGTACCCTGAAAGAAGTGTAGCGCCATTTGAATGTATTTTTGTACATGATTATTTGCTAGTAGTGTGAGTTTGTAGATGTCTAAAATCCCAACGGGTATATGAGAATTGAAATAATATGTGAATGAAAAATAACTGAGATATATTTTTAAAAAAGGAAATAAGGAAAAATAATAACGATTTAGTTGTGTCTAGAACGCAATGAAAAAACCCATTCCACTTGAAAATTAGGCAGCATGCTTTAATGAGATTTTTAAAAATTCCAAAGAGAATCCCAGCTGTTACCATTTGATTAAGATAAATGTTTTTGAGCTCATTGATTTTTAACACAGGTTGTTTCTAATGTTGGGGAATCTAAAATTCTGTTTATTATAAGACGTGTCCTAATTTTAGAGATGTTAAAATGTGGGGAGAAAATGTGTGCGTAAGAATCAATGAAATACAGTTATTGTTCACAAGCAGAAGAAGGTTATAAAAAAGTGTTTAACATTCTGGATGTGAATTAAGCTGTAGTCTGGCTTTAGAATTCTTTGTTTTAACCAGTAAAACATAGGGCCTCACCTGTAGACATCTTTGTGTATCAGTGCATAAGAAAAACAACAACAACCAGACCCCTGCGTCATGGCATTCCACTGAATAAATGTACTGTAGTTTAGGTAATCATTTCCCTGTAGCTTTATATTTAGTTTGTGTCCAGTTCTTTGCTATTATATAAGCAGTGCCCTAGTAAACATCCTTTTTTTTTCTATTTTTTTATTATTATGTTATGTTAATCACCATACATTACATCATTAGTTTTTGATGTAGTGTTCCATGATTCATTGTTTGTGTATAACACCCAGTGCTCCATTCAATACGTGCCCTCTTCAATACCCATCACCAGGCTAACCCATCCCCCCACCCCCCTCCCCTCTAGAACCCTCAGTTTGTTTCTCAGAGTCCATCGTCTCTCATGGTTCGTCTCCCCCTCCAATTTCCCCCCCTTCATTTTTCCTTTCCTACTATCTTCTTTTTTTTTAACATATAATGTTGTTATTTGTTTCAGAGGTACAGGTCTGTGATTCAACAGTCTTGCACAATTCACAGCGCTCACCATAGCACATACCCTCCCCGATGTCCATCACCGAGGCTCCCCATCCCTCCCACCCCCCACCACTCCAGCAACCCTCAGTTTGTTTCCTAAACATCCTAATGCATTGTGTACATGAACATTTATCTGCGGTAGGTAACTAAAAGTGAAATGGCCAAGTCAAAGAGTATTCATGTTCTAAAACCTGATGGAAACTATAAAGTTGCCATAGCAAGGCCATGCTGATATATTGGAGGATCTGTTTTTCCACACCCACTGAAATGATGATTAAATTCTATGATCTAAACTGATTGTGGAAAATAATTTCTCACTGTTTGTATTTGCATTTCCTAATTTACTTTGGAGAGTGAGCATCATTTTTATGTTATTATTATTATTGTCATTATTATTATTATTATTATTATTATTATTATTATTTTTAAAGATTTTATTTATTTACCTGAGAGAGAGAATGGGAGACAGAGAGCATGAGAGGGGGAGGATCAGAGGGAGAAGCAGACTCCCTGCTGAGCAGGGAGCCCGATGTGGGACTCGATCCAGGGACTCCAGGATCATGACCTGAGCCGCCGAAGGCAGTTGCTCAACCAACTGAGCCACCCAGGCGCCCATTGTCATTATTATTTTTAAAAGAGGGGAATCCTTGGGGTTTAGGCTGTAGACAGTAATGGCTCTGTTGCCTGGGGATCAGGATATGGAGGACGATTCTAGTATGGGTGTGAGTGGCCTAGACTCATCAGCCTTGATGAATTATCCTAAAGATTGCCCTAAATCTAGATCCCCACTGATCTTGGTATTGTTACTTCTGAGTACCAAACTCAGAAGTGTGAATCTGCAGTAGTTTTCTCCAGCAGTTCTGGGATGTGGTTGACTTCATTTCTATCAGTAAGCCCATTCATTTTTCAGCTATTGTCTAACAATATCTCATCAACTGATAGCTCTTTTCTTGGTTTTTAAAAAATTGTGGTAAGATTCTTTAAAATTTCAGAATTGTTTTTTTTTTTTGCAAAATTGAAACTCTGTATGCATTAAACAGTAGCTTCCCATTCCTCTTCTCCCTCATCCCTAGGCAGCTCCCATTCTGCCTTCTGTCTCCGTGAATTTGACTGCTGTAAGTAAGTGCCTCATATAAGCAGAATCATACAATATTTGTCTTTTTGTGACAGACTTATTTTACTTAGCATAATATCTCCAAGGTTCATCCATGGTATAGCATATTCTGTGTTGTAGCATCGATGTAGATTTTCCTTCCTTTTTAAGGCTAAATAATATCCCACTGTTTATCTACCACATTTTATTTATCTGTTGATGGACACTTGGGTTGTTTCTACCTTTTGGCTATTGTGAATAATGCTGCTGTGAACATGAGTGCACAAATAGCTCAAAACCTGCTTTCAGTTCTTTTGGGTACCTATCCACAAATGGAATTGGTAGATCGTCTAGTGTTAAAACTTGTACGTGGAATTAGAGTCCTCAAATGCAATCTTTACAAAGTCATGAATGTAAAAACATTGCTATGTCTCTTTCCATGAAACAGGTTCTCTACCACACAAAGTAAAAATCTCAATGAATAGTGTTTTGCATTTTCTTACCATCTTCTGAATAGAGCTTTATAATTAAAATGTAATGAGAACAAATAGAACCTTTCTCTTTGCTTCAAAGGCTAAACATGGACAGATTCAGTCAAATGTTTTTCCCACTTTTAATCATGCTAGTATAAAATTTTTAATTTAGCCAAAGAACTGAGATGTATTTGTGTTTTCCAAGGTTTTTTTTTACTATATTTCCAAAGTGCATACATACACACACCCCTACACATCTACACACATTGTTAGCGAAAGTATTTTTATCACCCAGTGTCTTTGATTTTTAACTAGATAAACTGGAAAAAGCTGTTAATTTTGAATATGCTCAGAGCATATAATTTGTGACCTAAGTGTGGAGAAAAATCCATTTATGTCTTTCTTTGAAGATTCAAATACTTGTAAATTCTGATCCTTGGCAATAAGCAAGTCTATATTTTGTTAATCTAAAAATATTTACCTACTTTCTTTTTAAATTTGCCTTCTTTCTTTCTTTCTTTCTTTCTTTCTTTATTATTTTTTTTAAAATGTTTTTATTGTTATGTTAATCCCCATACATTACATCATTAGTTTTAGATATAGTGTTCCATGATTCATTGTTTGTGCATAACACCCAGTGCTCCATGCAGAACGTGCCCTCCTCAATACCCATCACCAGGCTAACCCATCCTCCCAACCCCCTCCCCTCTAGAACCCTCAGTTTGTTTTTCAGAGTCCATTGTCTCTCATGGTTCTTCTCCCCCTCCGATTTCCCCCCCTTCATTCTTCCCCTCCTGCTACATTCTTCTTCTTCTTTTTTTCTTTCTTAACATATATTGCATTATTTGTTTCAGAGGTACAGATCTGAGATTCAACAGTCTTGCACAATTCACAGCACTTACCAGAACACATACCCTCCCCAGTGTCCATCACCCAGTCACCCCATCCCTCCCACCCCACCCCCCACTCCAGCAACCCGTCAGTTTGTTTCCTGAGATTAAGAATTCCTCATATCAGTGAGGTCATATGATACATGTCTTTCTCTGTTTGACTTATTTCGCTCAGCATAATACCCTCCAGTTCCATCCACGTCGTTGCAAATATAAATTTGCCTACTTTCTTTGTAAGGTTCATGGAAATATTTATTTCCTCTAACTGGTGATGTTTTCCTCATAACTTAAAAGATTTAAGACACCCCTCCCCCCATTTAATAATGTTTAAAAAGTAGCTGAAACACCATGTTAGATTTGATTATTTTCGTTTTAGTATTAATTTTTTTAGAGAGCGAGTGTGGGGAGGGGGAGGGGTAGAGGGAGGGGAAGAGAGAGATTCCTAAGCAAGCTCCATGCTCAGTGCAGAGCCCGACTCTGGGCTTGATCTCGTAACCCTGAGATCATCACCTGAGCTGAAATCAAGAGTCGGATGCTTAATTGACTGAGCCACCCAGTCTCCCCTATTAATATTTTAAACTAACATTTATGGAACTCTTTTTGTTTTTGCCAAACGTATAATTAATTTTTTTGCATAAAGAAATTCTTTCCCATCCCTATGTCTTTTTGCCTATTTTTATAGCACAATTCATTTTGAAGATTTGTTTCATCATTTTATACAGTTGATAGTTATTATAGGCTGTAGAATTATCCCTAAGCTATATTGTAAGTAGGAAAAAAGCCCCAAAAAACAAACTGAAGAACAGTGTGTCTAGTGTAATACCATTTATGTAAGAATGGAGTTGGGTGAGAGGGAGAACCATTTGAAAGCGAGCATCTGTGCATTTGCTTTACTCGCAGAGTATCTCAGGAAGCAATGTCAAATTAAAGTAAATACAAAGTTAACATTAAAAGAAAGCCAGTACAGGGGAAGGTGGAAACGATTCTTCAGCTTCAGAGAATAGTGCCAGTACATAGATTTAGTTTTTGACATTGAAATCGTTCATTTTCCTTCTGAATTTTAAAGCTTTGTGGCATGACAGCATATGTAATGGCAGTTAAAAAAAATTCTGTGACTTTCTTTATTCTTACTTTTTTCACTGATTTTTATGTCATCCTTTTTTAAACCTCTTTTTGGGAATAATTTACAGAAAATTTACAAAGGAAGCATGGAGAATTGCCCTATACCCTTCAACCAGCTCTCCCTAACATTAACGTCTTACATAACCATGGTGCATTTGTCAAAACTGACGAGATAATATTGCCACAGTATTATGAACTACAGTACAGACTTCGTTCACATATCACCAGTCCCCTCCCCCCCCCCCATGCCCTTTTTCCGTTCCAGGATCCAGCCTAGCATGCCATGCTTCAATCTTGGACGCTTCTGTAGCCACTGGCTTTCATGGTCGCCATTAATTTGTAGTTTTTGTTTTCATGACATTGACTCTTTTGAGGAGTCCTGATCAAGCATGTTGTGCTCAGTTTGGGTTTATCTGATGTCTTCTCAGTTATACCATTGTTATGGATTTTGATAATACAACAAAGGTGGAGTACCTTTCTGTTTTATATCAGGGCATACTTGTCAGTGATGGAGTGAACCTTGATCGCTTGCTTCTTTATGGTGGTGTCTGCCATCTTTCTGTCCTGTCAAGTCACTCTTTTTCCATTTCCATTGCCTGTTCAGTGGAAGTGAATCGCTGAGTTCAGTTTATGTTCAAGGGGAGGGAAATTAAGGTCCACCTCCCGGAAGGCACATCTAAATACGTTATTTGGAATTCTCGGTAGGGCAATATCTACAAGTCTTCTCTTCCCTCTCGTTTTGTTGTTGTGGTTGTTTAGTCATTCATTTATATCAGTATTGACTCCTGGATATTTGTTTTATTCTTTGGGTTAAAATCCTTTTCTATCCTTATTTGTTTTGTTGCTCACAGTGTTTCAGCTTTGGCCATTGGGAGTTCTTTCTGGTTGGTTCCTGTGTCCTTTTCACATGGCTCCTTCCTTTTTTTCCCTCTCTTTCCTTAGGCACTTCCTTACTTTCTGTCACTAGAAGGTACTTTCCGGCCCCAGTCCTAAGATTTCTCTAGCTCAGCCCTTTCTCCTAGGATCCCTGGCTCTTGCTGTTGATGAATTGTGTTTACCAGCCAAGCCATGGGCTCTAGGTATGCTTGCGGCTACTCGGGTGTCAGTTTTCTGGGCCCTCCCAGTTAACAGCCCTAGAGAAGATATCTGTATATACTAACTCAAGTCTGGGCACATCTCTAATTATTTCTGTATGTAGCTGTCTGCATATGTATTAAAGCAGGTAAGTTCACAGCGCTGTCTCCAGCTCTCATCCAGCACCATGGGATTCATTCCTGCCTTTTCCCCTTACTTATTTGTAAATTCTTTCCCTGACCTTGAGAAGCCTGGCTCCCATTATCTACATTTCATTTATTTGTTCAAAAAGTACACATGCAGATTAGTTTCATGATTATTTACTCTTTTTCTCATAATAAATACATTTATCAACCAGAGTACGTACTATATTTCTGTACAGTTCTTTTTGTCTTTAGCCTAATAACGGTATCAAGTTAAAATACCATTTTCCAAAGTTACTTAGGTCAGCTCCATTTTTTTCTCTATCATGCTTAGGGAGATTATTTTACATCGCTGCTAATCATTAATTATTAAAAGTATGGTGCTGCACAAAACAATGATGTATTGCTTGTTAATCTGAAATATTGGCAGAAAAATATATAAGAAACATTTTGTCGCTCTTATTTCAAATAGTATTTTAACATGGATCCATGATAAGATTTCCAGGAAGTACGGATATTTGTTTTGTTTTTCTGAGTGTTTATCTTTAAAATGGAATTATTTTCTCATTCATAACGTATTTTATACATTTACAAGTCCAGATGTAACCAAAAGTCTGAAAGATACTACCAAGTAATAATTATTTTTTCTAAAATAGGAAAACAGTATTATTCTTACATGCAGTTATTATTTGCTCTCATTTGTAGAACAAAGATGAAGAAATCTGTCCTGTTTATTTGTCCATTTCACCTTGTTTAGTCTTAGCTAGCCTTTTGTGAGTGATGAAATATAATAGCTGAGGACTGAGGATAAGGAAGATGAGTTAAGAGAATAATGAAGAAAAACACTGTTCCATTTGTACCTGTTTTTAATTAATGGGAAGTTATTCCCTAATTCAGCTAGGGAATTTGTTTGCCTTCATTGTTCTGCAGTTTTGAATATCTCCCAGTGTTTTTTTAGCCAAATGTCACTAAGTCACAGGAGTTGTGATTTCACCAATCTCTTAACCAAATTCAGATGAGTTTTTTTCTACTTCATGTATTTTGTTCATGCACAGTAGCTTTGTCAAAAGCAAATAAAAATTTGGACAAAAACGTAAACCCTGGTATATCATTAAATGTAGCATTGCTGTGGGAAGCGGTTCTGTCTTTTCTTGAAATTGAACACCTTTACTTATATTCTTTTACTGCCATGCTAAATTGTAAGCAAATCTTGCTGGTGTTACATTTTAATATTTACTGGCAGTTTTCTTTTTTTTAAATTTTATTTATTTGTTTGCCAGAGAGAGAGCGTGGAAGAGAAAGAGAGAGTACAAGTAGGGGGAGTGGCAGGCCAGGGGAGAAGCAGGCTCCCCGCTGAGCAGGGAGCCTGAAGCAGGACTCAATCCCAGGACCCTGGGATCATGACCTGAGCTGAAGGCAGACCCTTAACCAACTGAGCCACCCAGGTGCCCCTTTACTGAGCAGTTTTCAAGGGGTCCAGATTCCTTGGCCTTTTCTTACTTTTAATAGTTAAGTCCCGTAACAGAGACAAAATATATCTGGAGCCATATAGTATTTTATGATTCTGAGCACTTCTGAAAAACTCTGCTGTGGTATAAATTTTTTTCATAACTGTCACTAAGTATCCCAGTATAGAAACCACTTCTCTATTTTTCTCAAGTCTTAGGCATTTTTATGTCAGTTGGTGAGTTCCTTTTCCAGGGTACTTTCCTCAGTGGTGAGGAAAAGTATAGAAAAAAATTACAAGGCAGAGCTCCTCTGTGTCCTGGGAAGGGAATGTGACTGGTTGGCTTGTCTGCTTGTTTGCTTGTATGTGTATTTATAAAGCAGAAGTTTTATTCAGCATTTTTTATGTGCCAGGTCCTTTGTTAGACACAAGATGAGGAGAGAGCAAGATATCTTTTCTTAAGGAGCACAACTGAGTTGGGAGAGATAAGTACATAAATATAATTACAGCACAGTTCTCCAAGAACAATGGTAGTAGGTATTTTGGGAGAATAGAAGTAACATGTATCCCAGCAGGGAAAATGATGGAATGTTTCCGGTAGGAGTGGTGTTACCCAACTAAAGAAGGTGTCAGGAGTTATCCAGGGGAAGAGCGGCAGTTGGAAGGACACTGCTAGGAAGAGGGGAAAGTGAGAATAGAATGTCAGAGAAAGAGCATCGTGCATATAAGGAACTATAGGTAGATCAGGGTCCTTGGAAAATGAGGTGTACAAGTAATGAAATGGCAAGAAAAGATGCCAGAGAGTAGGGTAGGACCTCGATTGGGGAGGACTTTTTTTTTTTTTTTTAAAGATTTATTTATTTTTTTGACACAGAGAGAGAGCACGTGAGCGAGCACAAGTGGGGTGGTGGGAGAGGGAGAAGCAGGTTCCTCACTGAGCAGGGAGCCCGATGCGGGACTCGATCCCAGGACTCTGGGATCATGACCTGAGCCGAAGGCAGACGCTTAACCGACTGAGCCACCCAGGCACCCCTGGGGAGGACTTTTTAATGCAATCTTTGGGATTAATGCCTGGCACTATGTACTAGAAAGATCCTTTCCATTTTTTATTGTATTAAATACACATAACAGCATTTACTATCTTAACCATTTTTAAGTATACATTTTTAGGTGTTCAGCCTTCTTAATTTTAGATGGCAGTAGGTAATTTCATTTTGAAATATTGCAAAGCTCCGTGGTTACCTTAGGGCCAAAAATCTTCTTTATCATATAAAAGTTTACACAGTGTATCAGTTATATACTACCACAATAAGTCTGTGTAACAAACAACCACAAATATCTTGGTAGCATACAAAAATAAGTTTGTTGCTCACAGGGTGAGCTGTGTGTATGCTAGGCAGCTCTGCTGGTCATGGCTGGCCTCACTCTTGTAGTTGGCATACACTGGCCCATGGATAGGTAGGTCCCTGATGTGATTAAGCTTTTCTCCACTTGCTTCTCATCCTCCTGGGGACTATCTCAGGCATATTCTCCTGATGATGTCAGATATGTAAGAGGAAGCAAGCAAGTACTCAAGTGCTCAGTCTAGTGCTACTTATTCCCGGTTATAGAGGAAAGACCCTTCTGTGTACTCTACTCAATACTCTGTGAGTCGTGAGATTTGTCTCTTCTGGCTGGAGGGAGCACACACACACCCAGCCCACTCTGTCTGCCAGGAGCCGTTACCACTCCTCCTTTTAGGTGACTTTGGTGTTTAAGATTCCTTCAACACAATATGGGAAGCAGTAACCATAAAGTAAAAGGTTGATCGTGAGCTTGCAATTGATAGAAGGTATTTGATATTGATATATGATACAAAGTATCCTATGAATTAGAGGAAGAACACCCAGTATTATAAAAATAGGGGTACACAGGGGCACCTGGGTGGCCCAGTTGGTTGAGCATCTGACTCTTCGTTTTGGCTCAGGTCATGATCTTAGGGTCATGAGATCGAGCCCTGTGTGGGGCTCCATGCTGAAAGTGGAGCCTGCTTGGGATTCTCTCTCTTCCTCTTCCTCTGCCTTTCCCCCTGCACACCCACTGTCTGTCTCTCTCTCTCTCAAAAAGGGGGGGTACACATATGTGTGTGCACACACAGCAGGTTATACTCAGGTAAAAAAAACAAGCTTACACACATTAAATACAAAATAGGAATGGTCACTCACCTAGTTAGGGGAAGAATAGAGACAACTGTTAGGTCTTTTAAAATGTTTTAAACTTTTCTATTTTACTTGCAGCTTTAATCAATTTTCTAACTTTTAAAATTACAAATTGCTTAACATAGATGTACAAGTTTGAACATTAGCAACATTAATATTAACTCTTTCCATTTGTAAAGCATTTCACATTTTACAGAATGCTTTGCCATACTCATTTTCATTTGATCTTTCTCATAACTCTAGCAGGCACAACAGATTAAGGAAGCTGACAAGTTATATGGCTCGGCCACAGTCACAAAGACGTACTTGGTGATCCTAGGATTAGAGCTGCTCATTCCCAATTTAAGGCCTCTTCTACTTCACATGGATATCTTTCCAAAAACATTCACAAACCTATTATTTCAAGATAATATCAGGTTGTGAGCATGCTAAGAGGTACAAAACCCCCTTCATGGTGCAACAGACAAGTGGTAAACTGAGATTCCTCTAGTATCCTGGGCTGGGGTCCAAAATGAGGTCATGTTTAGTAATAATCACCTTTGTTTCACTGGTTCCTGCTCCTGCCTAATAGGGTCTGACCACAGTCAGCAGCAAATCATTCACCATTGGTGGTAGCTGAAAATCCCTGAGTGGTATCCCATATGAGCTCCCCAAACAGTTTGATCAGCTACCCAGAATTATTCCTTTCTTATAATTCTAAAGTTCTGTTTCTGGACCCCACATGTTCCATTTTTTTCCTTTTAGATATATCTATATCTATCTATCTCTATGTCTATTTTTTCTCCTTCAGAGATCTCTAAGTCTCTTATATACATGTATTTCTGTTGGGACTTTTTAAAACTTTCTTTTAATAAAAAAGTGCATACATCTGCTTTTCTTCATTTGTAAAATGGGTAATAAAATTCTCAGCCTCATTGGAATGAAGGTAAAGGAAATAGGGGAGCTTTTTAAAGTGATGAGTAGAAGAAAGAAAAAAATACAAAATACTCACAATGAAAAACTATTTTATACCCACTAGATTGGCACACATTTCAAAACATCTGATAATATCAAATGTTGGTGATGATATGGAGCAAATGGAACTCATACTCCCTGCTGAAGAGTGTGTAAGATAGACCTACTTTGGAGCACATTTGTCATTGATTGATGTAGAAAGTATTACTCAGCACTTTGCTATCAGCTTTATTCCTATGTGTGTACTCTGGGGGAGCTTCTACACTAGGGCACATGGATTTTTATTATTTTGTTTATAATAGTGACTAACTTTAAATAACTCCTATGTTTCAACGAATACATAAATTGTGACAGATCTGCAAACAGGGATGCTGTCAGAAGGGAAGGAAAATGAGAGAGCGGCAGCTATAGAAATCAATATGGATGAATCCCTGAATTACAATATTCTTAAAAAGCCAAGTCCCAGAAGAAAAATTACCTTTTCTATAAAGCTTGAAAGTAGGCACAGTTGAGCAATGTCTTATTTAGGATACCTAAAAATAAGGGAATGATAAAAAATTTAGAGTAGTGGTTAGCTCAGAGGAGGTCAAGTTAATTAGGAGAACTTCTGCTGTTTTACTGTGAACATTTTTAAGTGAGATTGGATGCATGGATCTTTCTGTCTATCTCTGTATGCATCTGTCTGTCTGTATTTCGGTGAGTGTGTGGAGCATACTGAGAGGAGTGTCCTGGGAGTGTCAATCATTTCGGTTATATTCTGTTTCTTAAAGATTTATTAGAAGATTCAGGGATGTTCATTTAAGTCTTATACTTCATAACTCAAATATTATATTTTCTCTTGTAGATATTAAAATTTCATAATTACATATTAAAATTAAGGTGTTGGAAGAATAAATACTATATAGTAAATAGTCATTGTCTCTGGGTGGTGAAATTATGGGGTACCTTCACTTTTTATATTATGCATTTCTAAATCTTGTATGTCTTTTATAATGAACGTGTTATTTTTTATATTTAGAAGACATTGATGATTATAGAAAGTAAACCCAAATGCAAAATTTTTCTAATGTGTTGCTAATAAAGATGGTGATCTTGAGTTATATGCTATCCTATTAAACTGTAATGTCAGACTTAATACTAAAGATACTTGTTATTAAAAATCATTAGACCCAGTATTTTCTTTTCAGATAAGCATCATTATTTTTCATCAGAAATTTAATGCATCCAAATTTGGGTTAGTATTTTCTATACTGGTATAATGTATTAGCTAAATTTAGGACTAGTGATGACCTTTAAGTGCTCAGAAGACTATTAAAATATGCTATGTTATTACAGATAGAGTAGTATCCACTCGTATGTAATATTACTAAACAGTTCCAAAACCACTTACACTAAGTAAAAGTTTGCAAGTTGTGCAACAAATATCCTCTGTCTGCATGACACTTTCATTTTTAGAATTTTTAAAATAACCTATAACCAAATTTAAATGTGTTACTTTGAAAAGTTAGGGTAAAGAATATAAACATTGTAATTTTTTAAAGGAACAAAATGTAAGTTCTGTGGCTATTAAACCAGAGTCTCTCTGGTTATTTAAAATGTGTATTTAAAAAAATTCATACTATGTAAAGAATGTTAAATGTATTAGAAATTATGAATGATATAATTGATCATGAAACATTAGCTTTCTATGATACCAACTTGACACCTACTTCTTGGGTTGACAATTTAGAAGCTTTTGACATATTCGTCTTTATGGTAGAATAAATATGTGTGAGTGTGTGTACATATATATGTGATTAGTCAAATATAACAGTTGTAGAAAAGGTTTTTCTGACATCTATTTTCCTTATATGACTATACAATTAAAAACAATTGCATGACATTTATTCCCTTTAGAATTTTTTTCTCCAAATGAGTGCTCTAAAAATGTCACTTTGAATTAAAGCAAAATGTTTGGAAGAGATAATTTATTTATGTTCTTGATGTCGATTTCAGTAGCATGCTGAGTTTACTCTGGTTGAATTTTTCCTTTATCCCAAAAGAAACTGCTGAAAATATTTAGATTTTGCATTATAGAAAATGGTGTTAGAATGCATAGAATAAAAGAAAGTGATCCTTTTAATATTCCAAGAAGAGGACTGGATGAGCACTACATGTTTTGTAACTAAACACAGTTCATATTTGGTTCATAAAATCTAAGCGCTGTCTATAGACTTCTCAGCTTAAATGGAGGTGTATGCTTTTTTTCTACAGTATGAACAATTGGCTAGATTTCTAGTTCTTGTAGGATTTATGTGTCCTCAATAAGCTCTCCTTGCTTTATAAACTTACTAAATTCCCTCAAAAGAGATAAACTATGATTAATAATATTTGCTTCCAAATTCCAGCTTTTCTATGTAAAAATTAATAATTGGCTAAAGTAGTTATTTATCGACTTTATAAGTTCAAATCAGACACAAATCCCTAGCCTCTTTATATAGATCTTTGTTCTCCATTTCTCATTTCCACATCTGCTTCACTAGTAAACTCACAAACCCTCCTAAATTTATGTATTCACTGCTGGGCTTGAACAGCTCTAAGTTGTTTATTTTCTAATGACGATGATCAGTGTTCATTAATTCAACTCTTATTTATTGAACACGAGCCACTGTGATGGGCACTGTTCTTGACATTAGAATATAGCGGTAAGTAAAATAGACAGTCCATGTCCTAATGGAGCTTACATTGTGGGGAAACAAATAGCAACTGGGATCAGTAAATAATTGCACATCGAAGTATTAAATTCTGTGAATGGAATATAAAGGGTGCTTTAAAACGGGGGTTTGACTGAAACTGGAGATTCACAAAGACCTCTCTAGCGTTTGAGAAGTGAAGGACAAGTAGCAGTTAGCCAAGCAAAGGGAAGGGTCAGGAAGTTTCTGCACTTGGTCTGGCTGGTATATAGTGACAGAGGTGGGAGAGGCTAGCGTTGATGACATGGTGATTTATAGCCCAGGCGAAGGATTTTCCTTTGTGGCCAGCTAAGGATTTTAATTGGAGTAATAATGTGATCAGTTTGTTTTTTAAAGAATCACTTATTTGGCTGTCACATAGAGAATGATTTACAAGAAGACTAAAGTGGAAGCAAGATGTCCAGATCGGTATCTACAGAGATTTGGGCTAGAAATGATGGCAACTTGGAAGTGAGTGCTGTCATTGGAGAGAAAGTTATTTAAAAATAGAAGACGTGTGTCTGTGTCCCTGGCTTAGAGTGTTGACCTTGTCCAGTAGAAAAAGGACTAATGACTATAGATGGGGTTAGGTTCTAGATATGGCCAGTAAATTAAATATACACAAGCAGCCTTTATATGGATTAAGGAAGTGATGGGAATCTTAATAAGATAATAGTAAGTTAAACTACAGGAGAGGCTTTCATTAAGCAGATGGTGAAAAACAACATAACAATAAACCACAATTTGTTAAATATTGCAGATCATCATAGTGATATGTTTATTGTAACTGTAACTAATGCTTTCCTCCAAGAAGTATGGCAGTAACACTCTACTGTTTTGATTAACCATCTAATAGAATTTTCGTTTAAATCACTTGAAAAGATGAATGATGGACTTTGGGAAAATTCAGTTTTGATTTGAAATCAGAATTCTTTTCTTACTGAATAGTAAGGAAATCCCTGTAATTTGGTAAGAATTCTCCACTTCCTATTCTTTTCCCCTATTCTTTTCATTCTCCCTTGCGGTTATCATGCTTCCACCACTTTTTGGAGTGGGGATTCTTCAGCTTTATATGTGTCGCTACCCATGAATTCATTTGTCAAACTCTGCATTTAACATTTATGGACGTATTTTTCATACTACAAAGTTGACAGTTATGCCATCTTGCCGAGGGGAACGTGCTGTATCATTAATGGCTATCACACAGTACTTTATGGTGTCCGAATTGTGTTTGAATGGATTCACTTAAGAAATACCAGTTCAGGGGCGCCTGGGTGGCTCAGTCGTTAGGCGTCTCTGCCTTTGGCTCAGGTCATGATCCTAGGGTCCTGGGATCGAGCCCCGTGTCAGGCTCCCTGCTTGGCGGGGAGCCTGCTTCTCCCTCTGCCACTCCCCCTGCTTGTGTTCCCTCTCTCGCTGTGACTCTCTCTGTCAAATAAATAAATAAAATCTTTAAAAAAAAAAAAAAAAGAAATACCAGTTCACTTTTTGGATTCTACTAGCTCTCTTAAATAGCCTAAGAAAATTATTAACAGAACAAGTATAGGTATCATGTACTACCTCAATAGGTTGATGACACTTGCATGGACAGTAGTCTTAATAAATTAATTCCACAGTGCCATACAATAGATGCAGATTGTGTTTCTCTTTAGCACCTTTCAGCTCTCAGACAGAATGGTTATTGCATATTTGAGTTTTAAAAACTTATTTATCAATCAGCAGCTATTTATATCCCTAGCACTCTGTTAGGCTGCCAGGAAGATAGTGATTCAGGGTCACAGTTTGGCTGATTATTGGTCTTTAAATAATAGTGAAATAATATTATGTTTGCATGTATATCTATTTGATAATTGCATGTGCAACTTTTTCCACTTTGCTTGTTCAGTGAAGAATGGAAACATGCGTGAGTTTTAATCAGGGTCCTGACAGTGTTCACCCAAGTAATGGGAGATAATGGGAATCCAAGAATTTGAGAACTTGAAAGTATCTAAGATATAGGTTTAAATCAGTTATTTTATTTATTAGGGAAGTGAGACCCTGAAAAGTAAGTAACCTCCCCAAGGTCACACAGCTAATTACTAACAACTATTCTCTGTTTTCTAGTTTGATTTTAGTGTTTTTATGGCAGAGAAAACTTCTAATAATAAGGAAGGAGCATTTATTGAACTAATGCTTATCATGAGAATTTTTAATAACATGTTTTATTTTCAGATGTTCATAAACCATGTTTACAGTCAAGAAATACTTAATGCTCATATAGCCACCATTTAAATCAAGAAATAGAATGTTTGGCACCCCAAAAGGCCTAGTCCCCCATTCTACCACATCACCACCTCCTTCACTACCTTCTTTCTTAACTCCAGAGGTAACAGTATCCTGACCTTTATTGTAATTCTTTCTTTGTTTTTTATTTATATATATAGATGTACCCCTAAATGTTACAGTTTTGTCTAATTTTTGGACTGTTTAGAAGCCAAACCATACTATGTATGCTCTCTTGTATATTGTCTTTCTTCACTATTATATCTTTAAGACTCATCCATGTTATTGTACATGCCTGTGCTTAGCTCATTTTCATTGCTGTATAAAATCCCGTTATGTGGATATATTACTCTGTGTTCTATTATTGATAGACATTGGGGTTGTTTTCAGCTTTGGAGCTGCTGTGAATGTTCTTGTGCATAGAGCTTGATGCACATATGCAAGAGTTCCTCTCAGTATATACCTAGACATGAACCAGATGGGTCATGGGTTAAGCATAATTTCAGTTTTACTAGATTGAACCAAATTGTTATAAAGTGATTGTAACTGTTTTACGTCCCCACCAGCAGTGTATGGCTGTTGATCTTTCTAACATTTGGTAATGTCAGTGTTCTAAACTTTTTGCCCATCTGATGAATGTGTAGTAGCTTCTCATTTTGTTTTAATTTTTGTGTTTATTAATGTGGTTGAACACTTTTTTATATGTTTGTTGGCCACTTAGATGTTCTATTTGTTGAATTGTGTATTAACATCTCTTAGCCATTTTTCTTTCAGCTTTTTGACTTTTTTCTTAGTGGTTTCTAGGAGTTCTTTATGAATTCTGGATCTGAGCCATTTGGCAGTTGTATATATTGTGAATATATTGTCTTTTCACTCTTTTTATACTGTGTCTTGGTAAATGGAATTTTAGATTTTAATGTTGAATTTCTCAGTTCTTTTTTTTCATGATTAGTGTTTTTTTGTGTTACAACATTCATTCTTACCTCTCTCTCATATTCTCTTATGTTATCTTCTAAAAGTTTGTGGTTTTATCTTTTACGTTTGTATTTAATCTACGTGTAATTGATTTTTGTGTTTGGTGTGAGCTATGGGTCTGATTTCATTTTTTTCTCCCATACGGCTGCCTGGATTATTGCACATTTATTGTCCCAACACCACTCACTGAAGATGCCAGAATAAAACTCATTGCATTGGGGTGCCCCCTCTGTCATATATCACCTGTGCACCTATGTGAGAATCGATGTCTAGGCTTTCAGTTCTTTTCCGTTGTTTTATACATCTCTGTGC
The DNA here is from genome assembly GCF_004348235.1 of Phoca vitulina. Classification (NCBI taxonomy): domain Eukaryota; kingdom Metazoa; phylum Chordata; class Mammalia; order Carnivora; family Phocidae; genus Phoca; species Phoca vitulina. The sequence continues at coordinate 19,195,882 of NW_022589735.1, forward strand.
CGACTCCACACTGTTAATTAGTGTTGCTTTACACTCGGTCTAACTGGTAGAGCAAGTTCTTCTACTGGGTTCTTCCAGAATATCTTGGTACTTTTCCCCTTTGCATTAACATATAATTTCAGAATCAGCTTTACAAAATCACACAAAAAACCTTTCAAGATTTGTATTGAGATTACATTCACTCATAAGTCAAATTTTGAAAATTAGCATCTCTACAGTTTAGTTTTCCATCCTGTGAACATAGCGTATGTCTCCTTTTAGTTAGTTTGTTGCTGTGTTGCTCAATAAAATACAGACTGTAATTGAGATAGTGGTATATAGATACTTAAAATTCTACATATTTGGTTCAGTTGTACACAAAAAGTCAAATAATTAGTTATAAATATGCCCAGGTCTTAGAAGTTCTGATACTCTGCAAGCCATAATTTCTTACTACTTAGGTATCCTGTTCTTTGTATTGTTCACAGGAACATAGCAACCTGTTGTTAACCTACTTTTTTTAATGTCTGTCTGCACTGTTGTAAAGTCAATTAAACATTACTGATAAGTCACACACATGAAGAGGTATAGGAAGATGAGAAAATATGTAGAAAGCATTAGGTAGATAAAATAATCATGCAAGTTCATGCAAGAAATGAAAATTTTTTCTTTTAAAAGTGATTTTCAAGAATGCTTACAAATTATTGGTCTATCTTTTGTTTATATAGTATTGTGTGGGAATGTTTTAAAGCTCTAAAGATACGGATACAAGATCTAATTATTTTGCTGATGATGGCACTTTTTAATGATGCTCAGATCACATACTTCAAAGGTGAAAGAGTAAAAACCTAGTATTTTCCTTGCCTATAAATAATAAATTGAGTGAAAATATTTCTTTCTTTCTTTTTTTTTTTTTACAGGCTTCTAACTAGGAATATTTTATTTACCTGGCAAAGTGGCTTGTACTTTTCTGGTATTCAGTAAAACCTCTTTCTTTTTCTTCTTCTTTCTTCTGTTTCTAAGACTACTTTTTCTCTACCTATTGTAAAAGTTGACTTCTGGCTCTGGCCTAAATTCCATCTCATTCCACACCCTTGGCCAGGCTGTTCATCTGGCTGTATAGCAGTAAATCGGAGAGCTTCACACCTGTTCATTAGATTGTGAAGAAAGCATTGTGAATCACCACCACCACTCTCCAGATTCACATCAGCAGCCTCAGTGCAACCACCCTCCTCACCCTCTTGGCCTGTAGGGACTGCTTACTGTAGGGTGCACGTTGCTAAACACTTCATAGAGACTAGCTCCTTAAAGCACAGTCATCCCCCGAAGTTGTTAATGTTTTAGGCTCTGAGAGTTCAAGAAACTTTTTGGAGGTCATACAGCTATTATGTAGATTTAAATTTAGGTGTGTCTAACTCCCCATCTCATGCTTTTAGTTGTGCCTTCGGCCTCCCAATTCATACACACTATTTTAATTCAAAGTTACAGAAGAAGCAAATGTTTTTAATCAATAAAATGCACAATTTAACTCAGTAAATTTTAAAATAAAAGTCTTAGGTGGCAAACAAACTTATGAAGTAATAGTATAATATGTGCTTTATTTCACACCTAGGCTAATTTATGATTCATTTTTCTATAGCCATTTACCAAGCTGTGGTGACGGCTTTTGAAACAGATAGAACTGCTAATTGTTAAATGAAGTTTATCTTTGGTGAAAAATGTTTGATTAGCAAGGCATTCTAAAATTGATTATTATTTAGGTAAGACTAGTTCATTCGTCAGTTTCTCATTTCCTGAATAAGTTTCTGATTTAAGTTTCTTGATAAAGGATAGAAACTGATAGAAACCTAATATGAAAGAATGCATATCTGTAAGCGTATTTAAGTTGGACATTTTGAGTTTTAGTGGATATTACAAAAGTTAGTTTCTGTAGCACTTGTTCAACAGAGACTTGTCTTTAGTAACTGCTGTTGGAAAAAATAGGAATTGGGACAGCAGAAAGTAATGCAAAGACTTGTAATCTATAGTGATTTTCTTTTTTGGCATTGTTGCATGGCATAAAGTTTTGTTAATTTACCAAAATCACTTTAAGGTTATTATCGCCAATAATCTTAAGGAATTTTTGTTTTCATGCCTCCATTAATTCTATTTTTAAAAGAGGAGGCTTAGAAATTCAAATAAAATTTTTTATTTAATTATGAGAGATTATTATATTTCAGTATTACTTTAAACTTTAGGATAATTCTGTGAATTCAAAAATTTTTGAAAAATAGTCACACCTTAGAACAAGGAGATCTAAAGATTACTTCCAATTCTGTGATCCCATGAATCTTTGTGTTTGTACTTTGCTTCTGGATATATTTCCATACTCACAGTTCTCAGTGACTTCAGATATGGCTAAATTGGGAGGTTAGTGAAAGACAGTGGTAGATTAAATATTTTTATTAACAAGATAAACCAGTGATCAAGATATTTGGCTAAATATTTCACTCAGAATTTAATTTTGTATCATTTAGAGTTGCTTAAAATTGAAATTTGTAAGTGCTTAATTTTTAGGCTTATCAATTGCGTATTTGTATTTTTTTAGAAAGTTTTTGTATTTTGAAGCATTAACACATAACTTTATTTCTCATTTTGATGTATAACAAAGTGCTAAATTTTAAACCAAATCTATTCTACAAGTGTGGTTTTTTTGTTTTGAAAATTTTGGAAATAGGTTTTCCCATAGAAGTTCTGTTGTGAAATGACGTTTCTCAGGCCAACTCAGAAAAAAAAAAAACTTGAACAATCAAGTATTTAGGAAGTAGCACTAATATTACCATTTTATCTATAGCTAATGCCCATTTCAATTTTATTTTCATCAAATTTTCTGAGTTTTAACATTAGTCCTGGAATTTGATGAGCACTGGGTGTTATACACGACTGATGAATTATTGACTACATCTGAAACTAATGATGTACTATATATTGGCTAATTGAATTTAAATTAAAAAAAAGAAAGAAAGAATTTTGCAGGCTTCAGAGTGTGGCAGGGTTGGAGCAAGGCATGGATGCTGTTATTTATGAGTAATTTTCATACTTGTGTAGGAGAAGACCCTTTCTTTTATATCATTATTTTAAAACCGTGTTCAGAAGAACCCTGAAATTCTTGAGGAGTGCCTCAGTTTTGCTTTCCACAAGAATAGCTTTGTTTTTATTTGTTTCATGTGTTGAGGTTTGCCTAACCTTTAATTATTAGCTTGGTGATAGAGTTCCGCTCTTTGAATAAGACTTTATAGATTCGTGTGTCTGCTTTTCCATACCTGATTTTAGAACCTTGAGTTAGTTACTTCACCCTCTGAGCTTTCGTTTTGTCCTCAGTACAATGGAGATCATAACAGTACTTACTTCATAGGGTCCCTGTGAGTATTAAAAGTGACAATACGTGTGCATTATCTGGAAGGGCATTTAGTGTCCAGTGAGTGCATGAAAGTTTGAACATAAGTGGCTAAGTCTGTGTTAGAACTGGCAACTGTCTGATGCCAAAGTTAGACTCTTACCACTATTAAGTCATACTGTTGAATTAAACTGAGGGAATGAAAGGAATGAAGGGGATTGAAAGATTGAGGCGAGGAGAAAAGATTTAGTGCCTCTCTTTCAGAGGTTCGCTCGCAGGCTCAGATGATGAATCTTGCTTCTGGAAGGTCATAGAAGAAAGGCTGCTGAAGAAAGGAGGGTTTTTATGTGTGTCTTCCAGTGGTGAAGACTTCAGGATGCTACTGAAAGGGAGTTTATTTCAGCCTATTCTAGACTAGAGTTGTTTCAGGAAACAACTGTAAAGTAGATTGCTTTTCCTAGAAACCTGTAACAAGGAGGCTGATCAAGTGATTAGAAGGTCTTGTGATTCTTAATAATTGAGAAGCACAATAGTTTTATATAGTAATGAAACTTGGCTTAAAATAGCCCGAGTACAGATAACAAGTAATTGCAATCAAATTATAAAAATAAAACATTTGTGGGACCTGGAGGTATGTATTAAAATTTTAATTTTGAGGTCTTTTTTTAGTTTATTTTGTTTGACAAAAGAATTAACTAATTTATATTACAGTAAATTATTTAAAAATGCTTATGTTATATTATGCAGACAAGTCATGGCATATTCTTGCCTTGGATATTTACTTATTTTGTGGCCCTAAATGCCATTACTAAACCACTGTACGTACATGCTGTGTCACCCAGATTTTTAATGGCATGTCACTTGTGACAAAAACAGCTAAAGATATGCTAGGAAGGAGACATTTGAAAAAGCCCCTTTTAAAGGCATCTAACAGCGATCATCATCATCAGACTTATTACCTGGTGTTCTTGTATGTTAAAGATATATTTAAGATTTAATGGAAGAGAAGAAAGGAAGGCCTTATAACAAAAGAGTTTCCAGGAATTCAAATTTTAGCCAATTCAGAGAATCATTGGAATCTGATGCTAAATCTAGAAATAAGACCTGGAAGAGTTGGCTGTTTCTAAAATGGGAGTTGTATTATAGGCTCACAATTCATACCAGTAGAATTCTAAACCAACCACTGATTTTCCTGTTCCTAAAGAAGTTACATCAAGAGCAGTCAAACAAACCCAAAGAGAACCAGCTTCCAAAGAGATCAAAATTACTGAAGCATTCTTTGAGTCATCATGACTTCTAATATTTGGAAATTAAGTTTCTATATAATAATTGTATGTCCATATTATAACAGTTACATGATATTTTAATTATGTTATGATATATAATTATAGTTAATACTATATATTATATATAATCTTAGGATTGATTGCTAAAAGGTTTTAACACCATCAGGTCCATCTTTATGATTTTTATAGGTGAGAAGGAACTGAGAAATGAAAGGACTTGATTGAGATTAATTGATTAGCTATTGTCAGGTTTGATATAATAACCCTGGTCTTTCAATAGAGCCTCATACTTTAGTCAGATATTAATTTTTTCTTTTATTAGAATGGTTATTTTTGCCTTGGATTTTCCTGAACTTTTAAGACAAGGCACTTTCTGACAAATTATTTATTATGATTGCTTGTGGCTTCTCAAGAAGATGGATCAACAGGATTTCTTTTTGTTCTTGCTCATTTACTCACTGAATCAGGAGTGATGAAGGTGATACAGCACAAAAACATAATAGAAGATCGCATTAACATGCTCTAATAACATGTATGTTGATAATATGACAGGTCTTAGTTATTTACGCCTTTAGTATATCTGGTTACTGGATAAATCCTGGGGAGATGATTTGTGAAGGACATTCTGAAGTCTTCTAACATTTGGTAAATTTCAAAGTTTTGAGATTTCATACAGCCTTGTGGGCCACAGTAAGAAGTAAAACTCCTCACTGAAGTATCAAACTTTTTTTATTTTTTAAATATTATTTTATTTTGTCTTTTTAAAAACTTCTTTTTTAAAAATCAAATTTGTTCCGGGGAGCCTGGGTGGCACCATCGGTTAAGCCTCTGACTCTTGTTTTCAGCTCATATCGTGATCTCAGTATTGTGAGATCAGGCCCTGAGTTTTAGTTGTAATCAGATATTTATTATCAGTTCCTCCAGTGATGGATGTGAGTGCTGAAAGCAGTAGCTTGTTGTACTCTGTTTTCTAGTTGACCTGATGCCATATCAAAGCTGTTAGTAATTACAGTTAATCAACATTATGAATTATTCTTACAGTTATGTAATTGTAGGCTTTCTTTTTATCATTACACGTTTCTGAACCATTTTCCTCCATCTCTTTCCCTCCCTGCAACTATTTTCCGTCTTTTACATTAGTAGAAATGCAGAATAATTTTAATATGATTATTTCTAAAACATTATTAAATATGCTTTAAAGGATGTTTTCCAAACCTAAATACATTCTGTAGTAAATCTCTTATGATGCCTGCTTTGTTTTTCTCCCTTCCTCTCTCTCCCATCCTCCCCCTCTCCCCCCCCCCCCTTCCTCTTTCTGAGGATAGCAAGGATACAAGTTGTAGGGAATTCTTTAAACAAAATGCATTCAGAGTAGAAGAACCATATTTCTCATCATGGGGGCACTGCATAAGAAACAAAGGAAGAGGGGCACCTGGGTGGCTCAGTAGGTTAAGTGTCTGCCTTCGGCTCAGGTCATGATCTCAGGGTCCTGGGATCGAGTCCCACATCGGGCTCCCTGCTCAGTGGGGAACCTGCTTCTCCTTCTGCCTGCCGCTTCCCCTGCTTGTGTTCTCTCTCTCTCTCTCTCTGACAAATAAATAAATAAAATCTTAAAAAAAAAAAGAAAAGAAAGGAAGAAGGGGACTGAGGGACAAGGTTCCATGGATGGGAGAGTTTTAATGCTTTAAAGGGATGAGAGACTCATGGAACTTCAGAGATATTAGAAAATGAGAGAGAACACCTGATTTTATTAAGTTGCTATGTGTTAAGACTTAGACACCACTACTTCATTCCACTTGCTTACATATTTATGAGTAAAAACTGAAATTCTCATCTACCCACACATTTTTAAATGTGATACTATAAAGACTGTGGACTAGGAATATGGCTTTATGAGTGTAAGATTACTTGAGTTTCATTTAATTAAAATAGGAATCAAAAGGCCAGAATGTTGACATTTGATTTTCTTTTGCCTTTCTCATGTCCAACTCGGTGCCATTTAGCAGGTCTCAATCACTTGCCCCCATGCAGACATACACCTGTCAGTTTATATTAAGAAATGATGGAAGACTAAACCATTAAAAAACAAACAAACAAGAAAACCAACTGTCAATTCTCCAAAGTGATTAAATTCTTTTCACTTCCACTGCAGTGTCTGAGGGTTTCCTTTGCTCCATATTCTCTCCATTTGGTGGTGGTAGTCTTTTTGATTTTAACTGTTCTAGGGAGTGTGAAATGTTATCTCATTGTGATTTTAATTTGCATTCAGTCATGTTAAGCACTCTTATATGTGCCTATTTGCCTTTCTTATATTTTCTTTTGTGAGGTGTCTTTTCATGCTTGTGCCCGCTGGGAAGGGGTTATTAGTCTTTTTACTTATGATGTGTAGGAATTTGCATGTATTCTGCATGTATTTTCAATGTCAGATATATGTATAACTGTCGTCTTTGACTAACAGTAACAATAACCAAAGGATATTATGTATGGAAGATATTGACACATTTAATACATTTTTTTTAAGATTTATTTATTTTAGAGAGAGAGAGAGAGAGACAGTGTGAGTGGGGTGGGAGGGAGGGGCAGAAGGAGGGGGAGAGAGAGAATCTCAAGCAGACTCCCTGCTGAGCATGGAGCCTGACCTGGGGCTCAATCTCATGATCCTGAGATCATGACCTGAGCCGAAATCAAGAGCTGGACGCTTACCCGACTGAGCCATTGAGCATGCCCCAGTACATTTAATACTTCTAAACTGGCAATTTTGGAAGGGAATTAGCAGTTAAAACACAGACTTTATAACTTTAAATTTAAAACAAAAATTACATCCTGTTATTCCGTTTCAGGTGCAGTTAAAAACGAGCATTTCTAGCCAGTATGTAATTCGGACGCAACCAACTAATAGGTGCCTTTCTACACTGGAATGTGCAGCTGCAGCTCTTTCCATTTTGGAGAAAAATAATTACATACAAGAGGTATGTCTTTGGAAGGTTATATAGTTTTTGAAAGTAAGCAGTTTGGTTAGATTTTATCTAGAAAATTTAGAAATGCGTAGCTTGTAAAATTTGCAGCTCAGGTGTCAAATTGAATGTATCTGTGATAGAAATTTGTGTGCATTTATAACCTTCTTTCCCCCTCTGGTGTTTTTCTGTGTTAGTTTAGCATCCAGATTGCATTATTTAAATATTCATTCTAAGCTGTGCAAACAGCATTTGTAATAAGCTAAATTGCTTTTAAGTAGCACGACATTAAATACAGGGTTTTTTGGTTAGATTTTTCTTTTATTATTTTGTATTTCTCTTAGCATTTTGTGTTTTCTTGTACACAGCTTTTTTCTTTTTAATTAAAAGAATATTTTACAACAACTTTTTTTTTTTGCTTGCATTGGTGGTTTTATTTGAGAAGGTGTATACCAACTTTCTGTTTATCTTAGTCACCACTTGGCTTGGAGTATAAAAAAGATAATTTTTTGAGAAAAAAACGCCTGCAGAATATGAAAAGGTTATAACCTGCAATCATCATTTTATTTAATTTCCATGAAAGCCTGGTGATTTCATATATAATTAATAATCATCAGTAAAGAATAGTGTTCATTGAGCTCACAAACATCTCAGTCTTTTGGAACATGTAGGAAACTTTGCACTTAAGGCAAAAGAAAAAAGAACAGCAAAATAAGACTTAAATTGTTAAGAGTTTTTTAATCACTGAAGATTTTTGATAAATAAAACTCAAGAAGAAAAGTCAGAGGATAATGAGCATAACCAAATGGGGTTTTATAACTTCTCTTTCTGACACACATACACACACATACACAGTACTCATTCCTGCCTTCTTTCTGTCTCTCATTATATGCTGTGGGTATTATGATAAGAGGATGCCGTAGCCATGAAGGAAATTTCAGTAATGGACAAAAGCTCAGGTCAGAGTAACTGGATTGGTTACCAAGAAAAAGAACCAAAGACATCCAGAGCAGGGAGAGTTAAAGAATGCCAGAAGCAAGCCTTGAATTGCCTTTACCCTCTCCCCCTACCCTAAGCTATGGGAAATGTCAGAGTTGGAGGCTTTTCTTCTTTTGAAAGAAGTAGGCTTTCATGAGTAGGCTTTTTTGTGTGTGTATCTGTGTAAGTAAACTTCGTTTTGGGTCTGGGCAATTTCTCTTTCTCTGTTCTCTCTCCTTTGAGAAAGAAAAAAATTTCTTGAGGGACCATCCATCTTTCTCCCAAATGACCAGAGAGTGTTTTCTGACTTTTCTCCCTCTGCTCTAACCTTATCACCTGTTACCATGTATCTAGCTATCAACATAGCACTTTATATACCCCTGTACTTGTTTTTCTATTTTGTTTATATGTTCTTGGGCAAAAGTAATATACGCTTTTTAGGCATCTTAAAAGAAAGATGAAACTGAGCGCTATTATTTAAACTTGCTTTCTGTACAGTCTCTGTATTATCCTTTTCGTTGATTTAAAACTCAATGATCAGCAGACATCAGACCAAGGACCCATTAAAAGCTCAAATCTTGAGGGAAAAATGTAATATTCTTTGGCTGTGGATTTGAAACTTTATTTCCTTTCCTTCTTTGGGGTTCTGAAAAGAATTGTCTATGGACCTACATCTCTTATTTCTACATTGGAATAGGATCTTTACTTCAATTCTGAACAGAAGCTTTAACGTTGGTAGTGGTGGTGATTTAATAATGTCGTTGTAATACAATAGGGCTAGGGGTTTTGATCATTTTTGTACTACTGCTTCCAATCCTACTGCTCCTTCCTTCCAGTTTCATAAGATACGTGATTCTGGTATTAGTTAATGTACCATTCCAGCAGGAAGCTTATCGTATGCTCTGAGAAAATATCCAACAACAGGCAAAGTTCAAGATACAGAATGGCAACAGGATCCATCCTGTCTTCAGCTTTTGTTATTGTTGTCTGTGGGTCAAATGGCACACGAAATCCCAAAGTAATAGTGAGGTCCTACAGTTCTCTTTCTGTTTGCTTTGATCACCAGGAGTAGTCATACTTCAGTGGCCAGGAGACGAAAAAGTGTGTTTGACAATGTGTGATTTGGGAGGTGCTGATAAGATTCTTGGCTGGAGCATGAGCAGAAGAAATGCATAATGGAACATCCCAAGTTGCTTATTATTATAGCTGGCAGAAAAAAGTTAGCTTTCTCAGTGGGGGAATCCCAAGTCCAGCCTGTTCGAATCTAGCTACAATTTAAAAAAATATATCAGTTCATTCCCTTGAGAAATACAATTACCGTCTGTTCTGAATGTAGGTGTTTTCTCTCTTTCCTGAGGAGGAAAGCTATGACATACATGTTTCCCCCAGTAGCCCTTTATTAGGGGCCTCCTAATGAAACGGTAAGGCAATGGGGCAGAGTAGTAATTTTTCATCTGGCTTTATTCTATCCTGGTAGGTAGGGCTCCTCAAAATAAAGAACTTGGCATGGAATAGCCTTCTTAGTCTGCTGATTCATTCTTGTCCTTTATGAAAAAAGCTAAAAGCTAGCAGCTTTTCAAACACTCACAGTAGCTCAGGGTGAGCTTTGAAGCAGGTTTGAATTAAACCCTGTCACTTATCATCATCACTTTTTGCCCGTGAGCAATTCATATAATCTCCTTGTGCATGTTTACTTATCTATAATGTACCAAAAATAGTTACCTCTTAGTACTATTGTGGGAATTGGGTGGAATAATGTGTGTTAATTGCCTGACACCAGGAACTCAAGGAGAATTAATCCCCTTGTTCTTCCTTGTCTCCCCAATTCTTGCCAATAAATTGACAACAATTTTGAACTAAAGATTGGTGATTTTCATTCAGCTATTGTAATATTTACCAGGGCTTTTCACACCTTGGAAGTCTTGAGCTTAGGGATCTTTTTTGTAATAGAACCTTTCCTACTTAGGAGGTTTATCTTATGAGCCTGTATAGGTAGATGGGGTAAAGCTTTGTGCACGGCCCAAGTGCCTTAGCTCTCTGCTCGACAACAGTAGCTGGTCAGTAAGGGTCCCTTGAGAACTGTCACTTTATCCCTGCAGACAAAGGATTTACAAAACACTGATTCCCCCCCAAATAAACTTTTAGAAATGAACTTATTTTGAAGGTGGAAGATTTTGGATTTTCATTGTTCCTCTGAACCAGTCTGTTTCTCCTGTAGCTTCACATTGCCTCAAATATGATGTTGTTAGTTTATACAGAAGCATTGTCATTTATTATCACGTGGTGCGCTTATCCCCTTAGTGTAACCTAATAATGACCCTTTAAGGCTGACATTATTTCCCTCAGAAAATGGCAAGGAGAAGTTATATGACTTACCTGGGAACACGTAGCTAGTAATGATCACACCAGTCAAGATAGGCTAGCTGCGGCTGCGAAATCAGAATGGCGTAGCGCGGCAGAGGTTTATGTGCCTGTCACACTGGCTGCTGTGGGATCGCCAGGGCTGGGCTGGCGTGGGATGCGCCTGGGTTGTGCTTGCTGCAGTCACTTAGGGGCCCAGGCTGGTGGAGGCACCATCTAGATATGTCATTCTCCCTCCGTCAAGGAAGGCATAAAGGGACGTGGTGAATCATACATTCCTTTAAAGCTTCTGTCCAGAGGTGACACACAGTATTCATGCTCACATTTCATTAACCAAAGCAAGTGATATGGCCGACCTAATCTCAAAGATGGAGGACTGGCGTACTTGGAACAGCCTTACTGAGTACCACAGAGATGGGGTGGGGATCTAATCTAGATCTGTCTCCGCAACTCACTCTCTTAATTACCTCAGGAAACTGATAGAATCTTATTTTCAGGAGGTAAACATTGGAGGCCCTTACCAATAGGAATATTAGTATTCTGTCCATCAAGAATCTAATAAATGTCGTACATAGCAACGGAAACTTCCATTGTCTCAGTCTATATATAGTCCTAGGTATGTTTTCTAGGGATGATGTTTCAGGATCCAGTCAGTCTGTGTTGACTCTGTAAAGAAATACATAGTTATTTCCACATTCCCTCTCTTATTTGAAGAAGTTAAAAGAAATCATGATAGCATATGTAAGGGGCTTTCTACAATAATGGTGTGCAGAGTTTTTCCGAGAAGTTTGTCTCTTTCCCATTGGTGTGTGTCAGGGATTACGTTTGGTGGCATATAACAGAGCGGTCACTGCTGGCTGAACACGGTATATACTGGCTTTTTCTCCTGGGTGTAAGAAATGCTGAGGTGAGCAGCCCAGGGCTAGGGGTCTCTTCTGTCTTTCTGTCCATCATCAGATGTATTTGACTTTAATCTTCATGTTGATTGCATTGTAGTCACATGATGGTTGTCCCACCTCTAACAGTCCTATTCCAGGCAAGAAGAAAGTGCAGAAGCCTTTGCCTCCTGAGTCCGTCCCATTGTAAAGAGTATCTCTGGAAGCCCCCACAAGAGCCTCCACATATATATCATTATATGGACCATGTCGGTAGCCAGGTAACAATCCTAGCTGGAGACACTGCCACCTTGAATAACATTTTGGATTTTTTTTTAATAAGGAAGAAAAGAATAAATACGGAGAAGGAAATGCTGGTGACAGTGTCTAAGAGTTTGGTGTCAAACTAGAGCTTATGTTAAGCTCTGCTGACACTCATGTTGTGTATGAGAGAGAATACATTTTCACATAGACGTTGTGAAATTTTGGTAGTTAAATCTGTCAGTTTTTTCCTTTGTTCCTTTTATTTCTAAAAAACAGTTTGCTTACTCAAGTTGGCGATTGTTATTTGAGAGATTTAGATCAGGGGTCTCAGGCCCAAGGAAAGAATCTGACTCAAAATATGTTTCAAACATGTGACAGAGTGGGAATTTTTTTTTTTTAATTTTTGAACTTGAAAAACTTCAGGTCGGGCATGTGCTCTAGTTGTGTTTTAACCTCCACCGTTCTTTGTTATCATATGGGTCTACCCACTGTACATGTTTATGTTATATGACTGGCCCTGTCAGTATTTGGATTTAGACAGGTACGTATATAGTTAGAATTATTTCAAATGCACCAAAACCGGGATATCTAACTTGTATGTGGTCCCTGGACCAATGTGAGAGAATTAGTAAACCGCTTACCCATTGCCGCCATCATCTGATTGTTCTCAGGCAGCAGGAAACGTGCATCGTTCTGTGATTGAAACTGAATTAAGGGCACCTAGGTGGCTCAGTCGGTTGATTTTGGCTCAGGTCATGATCTCAGGGTCATGGGATCGAGCCCCACGTCGGGCTCCCTGCTCATTGGGGAGTCTGCTTCTCCCTCTCTCTCTGTTCCTCCCCCACTTGTGCTCTCCTCTTTCTCTCTCTCAAATAAATAAATAAAATCTTAAAAGAAACTGAATTAACTAATTTGTATCTAAAGGTCTCTTTTACTCTGTTACACATTAAATTATTATAATGCCACAGTTTTTTGAGGTGTTTGAATATGTTAATGTGTAAAACTAAATTTGGACTTTATCATCTCTATGGAAAATTAGCTACTTGTGTCTTTTTACTGGAATTCCTTAGCACTTACACATTCATGTAAGGTATGAATTAAAAGAAATTTATATTTAGAAATCATCACATATTTAGTAGAGTGTCTATTACTTTTCATAGTTAAAAGCCAATAATAGTAAAAAGAAACATAATAATCCCTGTTTCTGAAGAGAAAGCTAGATACAATATGATTTGTTACACTATTTTAGTGTCTTTTTTTTTATCTTCACAGACTTTGCTTCGTCCTCTTCAAGCTTTATGCTCTTTCCAGCTTCAGCATGGTGCTCAAATTCGCCTCAGCAAGGAACACCTTCTGAAAAATGGATTATATCCTAAGCCAATGCCAAAGAACAAACGCAAACTCAGGAAAATGGAGCTGTTAATGAACAGTGTTAAAATTTAGTACAGTTGTTTTGTGGTGCTAGTTACGTTGTCTTCCGCTGGCAAGACCAGGCTGAGTTTTCAGAAAATTTAAACCTGTGGGTTTTTGACTGTCTAAAGAGTGAGAGTTGCATACTAAACTTGCCCAGAAGAAGGAAGTAAACCAAATAGCCATAAAAAAGCAAACAAACAAAAATTTCACTGACTCCGTTAAAAGCAAGGTTTCATAGTGTGTTTGTTTTAAAAAATGTGCCTCTAATACATTTTTTCAGATCCATTGTTTGAAATGTGATTAATTGTTGAGTGAGGTTAGAAGTTCTTTTTTTATAAAATAGAAAGAAATTATTGTACCTGATTGCGGCAGTATTGTTTTCATTAATGTGTATAGATAGTTAGGTGTAGACCTTTAATTGAGGGCACTTACATCAATAACCAATCTTGAACATAAACTTTATAGTTTGTAATAAGTAACAAAAATAATGATCATCAAGTAGTTTAGATTGAGTTAATTTATTTCATAGGATACTATAACAGAATATGGAAACTAAATATATTCTTTAGGGACTAAACTTGAACTCAGCTTTATGATTTAAGTGTTTTATTAATTGCCCAAATTTTTTGGTATTAAGGTATAATTGGAATATAAGATTGTATTAGTTTCAGGTGTACACCATAATGATTCAGTCTTTATATACATTGCAAAATAATCATCACATGATCAGTCTAGTTAACATCCCTCACCATATATATTTACAAAATTTTTTTCTTGTAATGAGAACTTTTAAGATATACTTTCTTAGCAACTTTCCAATATGCAATATTTGCAGTTTTGCAGAATTATGAACTATAGTCACCATGTTTTATATTACATCGCATGACTTATTTATTTTAGTTTGTTTATTTCAGTAGTTTGTTCCTTTTGACCCCATTCACCCATTTGCCCACCATTCACCCTCTGCCTCCAGCAACCACCAGTCTATACTCTGTATCTATGAGCTTCTTTGTTTTTTGTTGTTTTTAAAGATTCTGCATAAAAATGATATCAAATGATATTTATCTTTCTCTTTGTGACTTATTTCACTGAGCATTAAGCCTTCCAGGTCCATCCATGTTGTCACAAATGGCAAGATCTCATTCTTTTTTTATGGCTGAATAATAATCCAGTGTGTGTGTGTGTGTGTGTGTGTGTGTGTGTGTGTATACACCACATTTTCTTTATTCATCCACTGATGGCTGTTTAGGTTATTCCCATATCTTGGCTGTTGTAAATAATGCTGCACTGAGCATAGAGGTGCATCCTTTCAAGTTAGTCTTTTTGTTTTCTTTGGCTAAATACCCAGAGATGGAATTACTAGCTCATATGATAGTTCTATTTTTCACTTTTTGAGGAACCTCCATACTGTTTTCCACAGTGGCTGCACTACTTTGCATTCCCCCCCACAGTGCATGAGGGTTCCCCTTTCTCCACATCTTCCGTGTCAGCCCTTGTTATTTCTTGTCTTTTTTGACACTTAGCCATTCTGACAAGTGTGAGGTGATATCTCTTTGTGGTTTTGATTTGTATTTCCCTGATGATGAGTGATAGTGATCATCTTCTCATGCACCTGTTGGCCATCTGGATGTCTTTAGAAAAATGTCTATTCAGATCCTCTGCATGTTTTGGGGTTTTTTTTGCCCATTTTTTAAATCAAATTGTGGTGTTTTTTTTTTTTTTCTATTGAATTATATGAGTTCCTTGTATATTTTTGTTATTAACCCCTTATCTGATATCTGCTTTGCAAATATTTTCTCCCATTCCATAGGTTGCCTTTTCATTTGTTGATGGTTTCCTTTGTTGTGCAGAAGCTTTTTAGTTTGATGTAGTCCCACTTGTTTATTTTTACTTTTGTTGCTTGTGCTTTTGGTGTCTGATTAAAAAAAATCATTGCTAAGACTGAGGTCGAGGAACTTACCACCTTTGTTTTTTTTCTAGTTTTATGGGTTTCACATCTTATATTCAAGTTTTTAATCTATTTTGAATTAATTTTTGTGTGTGGTATAAAATAGTGGTCCGGTTTCATTCTCCTGCTTGTGACTGCAGCTTTTTCCAACATCATTTATTGAAGAGACTGTCCGTTCCCCAGTGTATATTCTTGGTTCCTTTGTCATAAATCATAAATCAATTGATCATGCATGTGTGGGTTTATTTTTGGGTCCTGATGTGTTCCATGGGTATATTTATGTGTTTTTATGCCAATACCATACTGTCTTTGTAACTATAACTTTGCAATGTGCTTTGAAATCAGGGAGTGTGATGCCTCCCTCTTTGTTTTTCTTTCTCGAGTTTGCTTTGGCTCTTTGGGGTCTTTTATGGCTCCTTATAAATTGCAGGATTGTTTGTTCTTTATCTATGAAAAATGCCATTGGAATATTGATATGGATTGCACTGAATCTGAAGATTGTTTTGGGTAGTAGTACAAATTTTGAAAGAGGTGCATGTCATTTTGACACAGCACGCATTTTTATTTGTAATCACTCTGGGTAAGTTTAGATTTTTCAGTATTCATCTAATAGGTTTATTGACTGTGATAAACTAGTTGTTTTTGAAGTTTTCACATAGAAATAATTGAAACAGAATATAATACAACTGTAATTTCAAGAACATATTTTTATAACTAGGGCTATTTAAATCTCTTTTGGTGGCAAAATCTTTCAATTTCAGAGATTAAATTTCCCCCACCCTCTTGGGAAAATATTTACGAACATCTTATATAGTATTAGAGACATGTATGTAATATATATTTATATCTAACTTAAATCCACTGCAGTTGCATTCACATATTGGCAAGAAGAGGGGACTTTGTTTTGTTATTTATTTATGACTTCTAGAGTGTTCTGTATCCAGTGTTAAGTTGTAAGGAAAAGCTAAACTTGTGATTTAAAAGTAAGCTTGTTATATATATGTGTGTATGTGTGATACGTGAATGGTTATTTCTGACTGTTTTCATACTTTTTTTTAATTTTTGACCTGGATTAGACTCTTCTTAAAAGCTTTAATTGTAGTCATAATTAGAATGCTCATGAATGTTTGGGGAAACTATGCAGAAAATATTTTAAAATACTAAACAAAAGTTAGATTTCTGTCTTGTTTTACTGATTGTTTTTGGATTTAAACCCAAGTTAGCTCATTTATAATCTAAGACACCTACTATCAAATGACTAGGTATGATAGAAAAGAAATAGTAATAATAATGTGTAATGGTTTCCTAACAAATGGATTAAAAATCATCTTACAGTAATTTTTTTCAGGTTAAAAATTAAATTTTGCAAATTTTTTAATCCATTATTATTGCCTTTTTAAAAAAGAAATTACTATATAAGATACCATATAAATCTTTAAATTGTATTTCAATTTATGTTGTTTTTTTTAGAATGATTACTAACTACAGCATTTTGGGGTAATTTTTGAACCCTTACAAAAGCTTAAAATTTAGTATTTTTGGAAATGTATAAAAATTTTTAAAGAAAGTATAGTTTTCCAAATTATTTTACTGACCTCTTAAATTATTTTATTAATTTTTTATTTTTACTGACCTCTTGACAAGGTGATTTCACTTAATCTTCTCTGGTATTCACTGCTTCTTTAGTCACTTGCTCCCATTAGGCAGTTTTAAAAGCTATTATTAATAGTTTTAGTTATTAAAAAATACTCAGTGTATAGTATTATATGAAGATTTTAACTGAAAAATTTACCTGGCTTTTAAAAGTTTTTTTTTTTTTTTTATTATAGTAGTTGTCTTTTTAATTCAGACGCTTTATATTTGCTTGATTTGCCTGGAGTAGTTCCTGTTTTTATGGATTTATAGCTGATAGTAGCCTTTACTTGCACCTTCCAACTGCACTTTGATGTTGTGTAGATTGTTTTGTGAATTGTTATTTGAACCATGTAACTTAGAGGATAGATTTCTTTATACACAAGGTGATCATGCGTTTCGTCAGCCCAGTGGGTTGGGTTGAAAATCATCATGTAATTAGTGGTGTTTTTTTCCGTTTCTGGCCTATGTGAGTATAAAGGGTTGAGAGCTACAGTACATGAAGCAAGTCACAGTGCTTGGCAGATTTCTGTAGGTTGGATTACAAGAATTTTTATGTGGAACATGAGAGTTATATTAAGGAAAATTATGTTCCCCTATTTTAAGACTCACACCCAACTTTCCATGACCATTACAACGTTAGGGTTTTTCCCCAAGATTTTGGAAGGAGCAAGCTCCTCACTACCACCATTGTTAGTGAATTATATGGAAGAACACTTCTACATAACTTCTTCAGTTTGTTCATCGCATATTCCCATTTACTGCCCTAAATTGACTCTTTAAAAAAATGTGATTGGGTTGTTAGACAATCCTTTCCATTGAATGTTGCCGAATTTCGGGGAAGTAAATTGTTGACCCTTGGATACAATTGTCATTGGTATAGAAGTAAATGTTATTGATGCCCTAAGTAAAAAAAAAAAAAAAACAACTAGATTTGTCTTGGTGAACTCACAAGTTTTATGTAATGAGCCTTTTACTATATAGATTTATTCCTTAAAAATAGGTATGAGTGGATATCCTCATAGGTAAATAATACTGTGGTTTAGATGTAATGAAGCTTTGCATTTAATTGTATCCCATAGCATAGAATGAATCACTACCTCTTAATTTTCTCAATCTAAATTTTTATTTACTGGATTTGCTTAGCATATTCTCCTTCCTTTTTCTTTTTTTTCAGCCTTATTGAGGTATCACTGACAAATAAAATGTACAACATGATTTGATGCACATATGCATTGTAAAAGGATTCTCCTCATCAAGTTGATTAACACATCCACCACCTCACATAGTAACCTTGTGTGTGTGTGTGTGTGTGTGTGTGTGTGTGTGTGAGATAACATTGAAGTTCTACTGTCTTCGTAAATTTCAGTTATACAATCCAGTGTTATCAGCTATAACCACCATGTTCTCCCTTCTTTTTCCTCAGACTTTCTTCTTCCCGGGCTCCTCCTCTCCCTCCTCACTCTCACTGTCCTCTCTCCTTTTCTACTATCCTTATCCTGTCTACTAGTTTTTCTGTGTGTACAAATTATTTGTGTATCCTTGCATAAGTAGTTTTCTTATAAAAGATTCTGTAGTGGTCTTAACATGTTATAATTTTATATTTAAAATTTGTGCAGGAAATCAGGCACTGCTCTATGACTTACTCTGTGCTGATGACTTGCCTCCTTTACTCTACTAAAAAAAAGCACACTAGAGAAAGATGTAATTATTTATTAGTCTTTAATAATTGTTCACTTGAATCAACAAATAATTTTTTAAAGAAACTTTTTAATATTGGAATTTTTAAAAAACTGAGGTAGATATGCTTTGAATAAGAAACTCTAATTTAGTTTTCTTACTTAAAGCTATGTTAAGAAATTAAAACATTCTTATTTATTCACTTATTTTAATTGAGGTATAAATGACATATAACATTAAATAGTTTCAGGTGTACAACATAGTGATTTGGTAGATATTTGTGTACACCATGAAATGATCACCACAATAAGCCTAGTTATCATATGAAGTTATAAAATTTTTTATTCTTGTCATGAGAACTTTTAAGATTTACTCTCTTGGCAACATTCAAATATGCAATGCAGTATTTTTTACTATAGTCACTATGCTGTACATTATATTCCCATGACTTATTTATTTTATAACTGGAAGTTTGTATCTCTTGAACCCTGTCACCCATTTTGCCTCCTTCTCCCCACTGCCCCCGCAACCACCATTCTGTTCTCTATGTGTTTGTTTTGTTTTATGTGTTTGTTTCTTAGATTCCGCATATAAGTGATATCATGTGATATTTGTCTTTCTTTGTTTGGCTTATTTCATTTAATGTATTACCCTCAAGGTCCACTTATGTTCTTGCAAATGGCAAGATTTTGTTCTTTTTTATGACTGAGTAGTACTCTGTTGTCTAAATATACTATGTCTTCTTTATCCACTGGTCCATTGGTGGACACCTGGGTTGTTTCCATATCCTGGCTATTGTAAATAATGCTGCAATGAACATAGGGGTGCATGTATCTTTTCAAATTAGTGTTTTTGTTTTGTGCAGATAAATACTCAGAAGTGGAATTTCTGGATTGTATGGTAGTTCTACTTTTCATTTTTTTGAGGAATCTCAAAACATTTCTAAAAGTACATCTGCTTCAGGATTCTTTTGCATGCTAATAGCATTTACTCATTTCTGTCTCTAAATATGTTATTTACAAGGTGAAAAATATCTTATTACATTTTTATATGTAATTTTATGGGAAACAGTTGATATGAAAAAGGCAATAATTTACAATATGGTCATAAGATTTTATAAATATAATTGTCATTTTGGCTTTATTAAATAGTTTTACTTCTAGAAGTAGTTTTACTTAATAATAATAGTTGCTTATTATTATTATGATTAATAGTTGCTTCTTTCTTAATAAAATCAATGAAATTTTTAAATGTACATGACAAACCTTGATTTTGGATCTAAAATGTAAGTTTCCCCTTTTTACCATTTCTGGAATAGCTAACATTATAGAAATGAAAGCAATGTTTTAACAGCATATTTTAGTACTTACTTTTTTAGTAATTCTCAGAACTCTCATAAATGTAAATTCTATGTGGCAAATTCTGTATGACAGCTACTTTCACCCATGACATATATAGTCTCTTATAAAAGAAAAATATTCATTTAGTGAATAAGGTAAAAGTAAAGATTAGTTGAAATAATAAATATCTTTAAGGTAAAATACATTAACAAATTGTTTAATTTGTGAAGTGTTTATTCGTTAACTTAAAGTAGGAAAAATGGATCATGCTGTCACTTTTTGATTTTTCATTTGTGCTAATTGATTTCATTACTTTGAAAAGTATTAGTACTTATTTTAGCTTAGAGTTTGTTAATGTCTTTAGTGATGGGGTGTAATAATAGTTTTTACTTAGAACTAGACATCTGTGATTTATAATAACTAATATTCAGTTAATTATAAACAGTGTTAAACTAAATTTCCATTTTAAAAGAAATAGTTAAATTACTAATGACTTAATAGTTATTTTGAATAATGATTTTACTATTTTTTATTGATAGCAAAAGTTATTTGAAATGTTTTTGAAAATAAAATTGCTATGTTTTATTTTCTTGGTGATTCTCAATAACGTCATTATTAAAGTATCATTAATATTTAATTTGAAATAAATGAATTATTCCTAGTATTTAGCGTCAAAGAACAGAGTCTATTGGGTAATATATCTTTACATGCATCCACCAATATTTTGAATAATGGACATGATGACGTTAGTAGTGACATAGATTTGGGCATCCATTAAATGTTTTAGTAGTATATAGTAAAAGTGTCTGTAAGTTCTTTTATGTCTCTTAGTAGATAAATCTTTGTTTATTTAGTATTTCTCAGTAATCAGTCCAAAAAACCATTTATTTAGTAGATATTTTTATTTAGCTTTTACTCTTTGTCAGGCCCTGCGTTAAGTATTAGAGTGATGTGGAAGACAGAGTCTCTATGTCTGAGAAGTTGAAGTGCTGGTGATTGGAGACAGACCATAATAAAATAATTTCAGGTATTGATAACTGTTATGGAAGCGAGTCCTAGAGTAGAGTGTGATGAGACTTTAGTCATAGTTGGGAAGGGCCTTGCTGGAGGAGGTGACATTTCAGTTTTGGGCCAAGTGATGAGAAGGAAGCAGCACATAAATAACTTTTTTTTTTTTTAATTTAATTCCTGTATAGTTAACATACGGTGTTATATTAGTTTCAAGTGTACAATACAGTGATTTAGCAATTCTGTACATTACTCAGTGCTCATCCTGGTAAGTGTATTCTTAATACCCTTCACCTATTTCATCCATCTCTCTACCCACCTCCCCTCTGGTAACCATCTCTTTGTTCTCTGTGTATAGTGAAGAGTCTGTTTTTTGGTTTGTCTCTTGTTTCTTTGTTTTGTTTCTTAAATTCTAGATACAAGTAAAATCATATGATGCTGGTTTTTTTCTGACTGACTTATTTTACTTAGCATCACACTGTCTAGATCCATCCATGTTGTTACAAATGGCAAGTTTTCATTCCTTTTTATGGCTGAATATTATTCCATTGTATATATGTACTACATCTCCTTATCCATTCATCAGCTGATGGACACTTGGGTTGCTTCCATAATTTGGCTCTTGTAAATCATGCTGCAATAAACATGGTGGTGCAAATATCTTTTCGAATTAGTGTTTTCCTATTCTTTGCTTAAATAACCCAAAATATGATTACTGGATCATAAGGTAGTTGTATTTTTAGCTTTTTGAAGAACTTCCATACTGTTTTCTGCAGTGGCTGCACCTGTTTCCATCCCCACCAACAGTATATGAGGGTTCCTTTTTCTCCATATCCTTACCAATGCTTGTTGTTTCTTGTGTTTTTAATTTTAGCCATTCTGACAGGTGTGAGGTGATAACTCATTGTGGCTTTGATTTGCATTTCCCTGATGATGAGTGATGTTGAGCATCTTTTTGTGTGTCTTTTGGTCATCTGGATGTCTTTGGAGAAATATCTTCTACCTATTTTTTAATTGATTATTTGTTTTTTTGGTGTTGTATAAATTCTTTATACATTTTATACTAACCTCCTAAGGAATTTTTTAAAAGATTTTATTTATTTATTTTTTAAAGTAATCTCTACACCCATTGTGGGGCTCAAACTCACAATCCTGAGATCAAGAGCGCATGCTGTACTCACTGAGGCAGCCAGGCACCCCAAAGAATTTCTGAGAGAAATAATAGTTCAGAGGGTTCAAAGGAGATAGCTGTCTGGGTAGATTGGTAAACTTGTTTGAAGGGAAAAAAAATGAGACAATTTTTATCTAATTGCATTTTTTTCCTGTGAAGAAAGTGGCCAAGTTATCAACTGAGCATGAAGGGAGATACTGAGATAGATGTGTGTATGGAGGAAGAAGATGTGAAATAGTTATCTAGAGAGTGGATTTACCAGGGGAGGGAGTAGGATTGTTTGGCATTGTGGTGTGCCCCTTTCAGATACATGAGTATGAATTTGAAGTAGATCTGGCCAGCATGGTTGTGTGATTTGTGTGTGTGCGCACACACCACATTCTGCTGTGCTGCATAATCCTAGAGTAAGCACCCCATTGGATTGGGGTGTTAGATGAGCACAAGGGAAGGAGAGAGGATAAGCCAATGTGCTATAATGCTAGACTATAGAATCTAGGCTGGATAAGGAGGGGAGAAGGACCTCTGGACCATGGATACTGGAAAATTGGTATGGTCCTTGATTGGAGGTCTTAAAGAATCAAGAGGCTATAGAATTGGATGGAAAAGTTTTGGGATATGTAAGTCTCCAAGGATAAGACTAGTGGTGGAGTATAGGTGCTAAATTCATCAATGAGTGAAGGGAAGTGAGTGGAGGTTAATAGATAATGTCAACAAGGAGGGTAAGGAGGGGCACCTGGGTGGCTCAGTCAGTTAAGTGTCTGCCTTCCACTCAGGTCATGATCCCAGGGTCCTGGGATAGAGTCCCGCATCAGGCTTCCTGGTCAGTGGGGAGTCTGCTTCTCCCTGTGCCTCTCCCCGCCTGCTCATGCTCTCTCTCTCTCTCTCTTTCAAATAGATAAATAAAATAAAATAAAATAAAATAAAAAACAAGGAGAGTAAGGGGTAGGGTAATAAGGTCTAATAATACATTGCAGATGGGTAGAGATTTTTGATGATAAAGGAGGGAGCAAGAGAGTTGGATAGAAACTGCCAGTGACCATCAAAGAGGAAATGAGAAAAGTGACAGGAAAAGTGGTCTCCACTTCAGAGGGCTGCAGGTGAAGCAGTGTCCCAAGGGGACAGCAAGATGTAGTTATGGTGAGGGAAACATTCAGAGGATAGGAGAGTCTACTGATAATTAGGTTGATTGTCTCATTTATTATATAAATGAGGATAATTCCATCTGTTGGATGGGGTACTGGGATACAGTAAAGAGATACAGTAATGTGCAAACTAATACATAGTCACCCTGTTGATGACTGACCATGAATTTTAAAAGCTATGGTGGAAAGATTTGTCCATTGTGTGTGTGTGTGTGTGTGTGTGTTTTCCACACCACCAAGCAATTAACTCAACTTTCTGTGGACACTGACTTAGTGTTCCACAAATTTAACTCAGGTCTGATAGTACCTGGAGTTAGCTACCGTCAGATCCCACAGTTTAAGTTCTCAGTCCGATAGGACCTCCCCTCCCCAACCCCCATTTCAGACACCAATCTCAACTAACCAGCTGTAGATTGAAATTTCCTATTACCCCCTCCTTAGGTTTGATTAATTTCCTAGAGTGGCTCACAGAACTCAGAGAAACAATTTACTTACTAGATCACCAGTTTATTATAAAAGAATATAACTCAGAAACAGCTAGATGGAAAAGATGTGTAGGGCAGGGTATGTGTGAAAGAGCTCTAAGCTTTCATACTCTCCCCGTATCTCCAAACCTGGAAGTTCTCCCAACCCTGTCCTTTTGGATTTTTATTCAGGCTTCGTTACATAGGTGTGATTGATTAATTCAGTGGCTGTTGGTTATTGATGTAGCCTCCAGCCCCTCTCCCTTCCCTGGTCTTTATTTTTCTGGCTTATTTCATGTAGCATAAGGCCCCCAGATTCATTCATGTTGTTGCAAATGGCAGGATTTCATTGTTTATGGCTAAATAATGTTTCATTGTGCGTGTGTATCTGTATACGTACTCACACACACCACATTTTCTTCATCCATTCATCCATTGAAGGACATTTAGGTTGTTTCCATATCTTGGCTGTTGTGAGTAATGATGCAATAACATGGGAGTGCAGCGATCTCTTTGACTTCCGATTTCAATTCCTTTGGACATATACGCAGGAGTGGGATTGCTGGGTCATGTGGTGGTTCAATTTTTAGGTTTCTGAGGAACTGCCATGCTGTTTTCCATAATGGCTGTAACATTTTACATTCCTACCTACAGTGTAGAAGGGTTCCTTTTTCTTACCATGCTCAACAATACTTGTTCTCTATTGTCCTCTTGATGATAGCCATTCTGACAAGTGTGATCTGATATCTCATTGTGGTTTGGATTTGTGTTCCCCAACAATTAGTGATCCCTAGTGAAGCAAGACCCAACTATATGCATTTTATAAGAAGCACCGGACATGATAAATATAAAGACAAGGTCAAAATTAAAAGGATAGGAAAATATATACCATGTAGACCTTGACTTCCTTCATTTTCTAAATCACCTTATTTATCATTCACTCAGCAAGTATATATTTAACACCTAGTTGGTGTCAGGCACTGTCTTAAGGACATTGATGTACATGAAAAAAATCTAGCTATTTGAATTTTCCAGTATTTTGGATTTTAGATAGGAAAATTTGATAGTGATAGAATATTTATAGGATATAAATGCTTGTACCTAAAAAAAGTCTTGTTCTTAGAAGAAAAAAGCCAACCTGTACAATCGACTGTCCAGTTAGTTCTCTTTTTGTAATGTCTACCAGAAGAAGAAATACTTTTAATCACAGTGTGGTAGGCATCAGTAGTTTCTAGTAAATTCTTTAATCCTGTCTGGATCTTTATAAGGAAGGATATAACAACAGTAATATTTTACATATCTTGTTTGACTAAAATATTTGTTTCAATCCTTGTGATCTAGTCATTAATTCCTTAATTTATTACTTTAGAAACCATGTCACATCCACTTCCTCTTTGAATGGAGCATAGAGTCTGGTTTTTCCTCCTGAGTCCAGGATGTTGCTCTCCACATGTGGTGCATTTCTGTCAGAAGTGAATAAAAGCTTCATTAGATGTTTCTTATAAAGGAAATTAATTTTCCTATCTTAACCTACTTCACTTTATTATCATCAGAATGTAATTCAGAAAAAGGGATTGTAATATATGTTGACAGGGTCCAGTTAACTTGCTGATTTCTATAGGAAAATGCCTTGCCTAGTGCATAATTCAGGTAAGATAGTATAAAGGGGTTGGACTGACCAGTGATTTCAGTGAAGAAATCATGTTGGAACCAAAATATTCTATGTAAAATGTATGATATTCGTAATGCTCATATTTAATATTTAATAAATGCAGTCCTGAAGGATAGTCTTTGAACCGCAAGTTCGCCTACCTGACTGGTGTTTCTGTATGCCACAATTAGAGCTGTCAAAACAATCTCTTTTAAAATAGCACCAGAAGGAGCTTGAGTGCTTGTAGTCTGGAGTTGTACCAGCCTTACTTGATGTGAATACAGAGTTTCCCCCGAAAGGAGAGGCTAAAAAAATATTTTCTGGTTGTAAGTACTGCTCTATACGTAACATACGTCAAAGGAAGCGACACAGTTTTCAAGGCTAATGGTGAGATCTTTTTCTTTAATTATTTAGATATTTATGAGTAGGAGGGCATAGCCAAAAAAAAAAAAAAAAATCTGTGAAGAAACATGTAGGTAAACATTTCTCAAATATATTGGTATAATATGGAAAAGAAAATAGGGTGATGTAGGAAGAATCCTAAAATAATTGTTCATTAATGAGCCTCCTACGTGTAACAGAACTGCGTTCAATCTTTTATATTAAGACTGTGTAGAGTAGGTAAGTGAAATAAGGTAAGAAATGGCTCATAGATCTCTCATCTCTTCTTTCTGCAAAATATTTTCTCAAATGATTAAAATATGAATGAGTTTCCTAATAAACAAGTAAAATTCTCATTGTGCCTTGCTAGGATTCCACCAATCAACTATACAGAACTTTAGTATTTTAGAAGATACATTCCTTGCATCAACTTCTTGTTCCTCTTTAAGCTTATTTGACCATCTATTTGAAAAAAATAATGTAGAAAAGTTCTCTGTCTCTTTCTCTCTTAGGGTGACTTTGCCTGATCTTATTATAAGCCAGGCTTATGATTGTCAGACTTTAAAATTTTGATAGAAATTCTGCAACAGATTCTGTGGCATCACCTCAAACGTGATGTCAGGTGGATCTTCTCACTCCTGTTAGGTAGGAAATGAATGACAAAGTCTATATCATAATATCATGTATTCTGCTCTCAAACTGTCTGACTTGCTCAACAGTCAGGTTGTGCAAAGAGAAACACTGGTTCCTGCAAGATGTGGAATTCTTTTTATTTTTAAAATATTATTTATTTATTTTAGAGAGAAAGAGCGCAAATGGGGCAAAGGGCAGAGGGAAAGGGAGAGGGAGAATCTCAAGCAGACTCTGCAAGCACAGAGCTGGACACAGGGCTTGATCTCACGACCCTGAGATCATGACCTGAGCTGAAATCAAGAGTCGGACGCTTAACCAACTGCGCCACCAGGTGTCCCCTGCAATATGTGGAATTTAAAAATGTGTGTGGTGCCTTTTGAAGGAAAAGCTACATTTATTATTTAAGGACTTTATACTTAAAGCCTTACTGTTCACTCCCCAGGTACTCCCCCCTTGACTTTATACTGTGACCATTTATTTCCAGCTGAGTGCTGAAGATGGACCAGCTAACAGTTGGTCATTGCTCTAGAGTACAGGGGTCAGCCCCACCCGAGGAGAGCTGTTAGAGAGTGAAGCTCTCAGGACTAGCAGAAGAGGAGCCCTTCAGAGCATCTGACAGGTACATTAGGAGCTACACCATACAAAGGAATCCTAAGGAGCCTGCAGCAGGCTGAACTCACGCTCCTCCTTGTGGAGATGCTGCCCAGGGTTGTAACAATGCTGGGGTCTTATCAGGGGTAGCCTTTCTACATGTAGGGTTTTCCTTATTGAATCTCTGGAGCTCCTGATGAAACACAGATGTGCTCTCTCCAAATGATAATCACACATAGCTAGGAAAGAAAAAAATACATGTCCCCTGGTCTGTAAAGACCCTCATAGACTGGAGGTAGCAGGAGAGAAGAGGGGCATAACGGCAGTTCAGAGGGGAGGGAGTTCAAGACCCCTGAAATGCTATACTTAGAGCCATCAGTCTTGAGAATATGAAGCCCCTCCTGGGGTCACACAGATTCCTTTATGAATTAATTACTCATGGTAGAAAAGTTTGATAAAATTATTGAAGTGATGTCTTAAAAAATACACCTGCCTATATATACATCCCAAGGAGCACTGTCCCCATCAGAATAATCAGGTCAGGAGGTTATACATATATTCTGCAATATCTTGGGAATGTTTCTGGAATATTCTTAAGGGTAAGAAATTTTTTTCTTGATTTATTAAAGTATTCAAAAATTTTAGCTCAAAATAGTAAGAAAGTAGAAATCAACCTAGTTTTACTGAGAAAATACAGTGAATAAATTATAGTTTGTTTCTTTTGAGTTAAAAAGAAAATCCAAACACTTCACCACTTCTGTACATCAAGCCTAATTGCCCATGTAGCATGAATTCTTCATGAAGAATTCCATTGATTTGAAAGAAGAAGTCAGCATTTACATTACTTATGAGTCAGGCACTTCGACATGGTAAGGCTTCAAAGTATTGGGGATTTCTTCTGATTTTTTGATTACGAATGTTTAATATTTTCTGTAACATTAAGTTTTTTTGGGCCAAAAAAAAAAAAAATCAAGTCTCCATGTTTTGCTCAAAGTCTATGACAAAGTAATTGCTAAACCTTTTTCATGTTAATTTTATTTCACAGTTATCTTTCCTTTCATCTAAATTCAACTCCTCAATAATCCACTCTGTCTTAATGAACTGTCTTACCTTTTTAGCATTTTCTTGTTGAAAATTTTCATGCGTCTTGCAGATAATTGGGCAGCTTACCATTTCTTGTGTAATTATGTTTATCTTTTCTTCCTTTAGAGCTTCTGAAGACTCCCAAAGACCTCTACCTTAACATAATTTCATCTGTGAAACTTTTAAAAGGTCAAAATATCTTTCTAGAAAAACTTACTATTTTTTGACCAGAATTTTTTTTTTTTTAAAGATTTTATCTATTTATTTGAGAGAGAGCACAAGCAGGGGGAATGGCAGGCAGAGGGAGAAGCAGACTCCCTGCTGTGCATGGAGCCCAATGCAGGGCTCGATCCCAGGACCCTGAGATCATGACCTGAGCTGAAGGCAGACACTTAACTGACTGAGCCACACAGGAACCCTGATTTTTAACTAGTGTTATAACCAGCCACTTTTCTGCTGACCTGGAACAGCAGAAATGTACAAAACAATAGCAAGACTTCACTAACTGATGTGGAAAGTGTAGCTGCAAGTTGTAATGTTGTAGCATTCCTTTAATCAGGCTTCCCTGTAACTGAAATACTTACCTTCTCATTCTTGGTTGTGAATCCCAGCTCGTTTTCCTTCACTGGATCCTGTTATGTCACTGATTACTCAGAGTTCTGACCAAGGGGAGTTGCTAGTGATGCATTTGTGACTCAATTTCTGTCTTCCCTATACCCCCATTTTACCTTCAGCCCTAGGGACCTGGGCTGAACCATATTTAAACCTCTCCTTTCATCTACCTCATCTAAAGCCTAGACCTTGCTTTCTCCCTAAAACCTCATCTAGGTCCATTTAAAGACCTCACAAGAGTGGCTGACCAGAGCATACCCAGGCCTGTGATAGCATCTATGGAGGAAAAACTGGAGGAGGGGAGGAACAACAGGAGAAGTGAGTTGCTTATTGTCTTCCATCTTCTGGAGCAGAGCACAGAAATATGAGTGCTGAATGGCAGGCTCTGAGCTAGGTGCCTAGATAAGGGAATGTAGGACTTCAAAGATCAATTATTGGGGGAAAGCATCCGCCCTTACCCTGGCACGATCGGGAGCTAGGTTCCAGCTATATAATGTGGTGGAGTCTCGGCCTCCAGCCTTGTTCTGTCCCCGTCGCATTCTGTGCAGGTGTTCGCCACCCAACTTGTCTGCAGAAGGCCAGCCACCTCTCTGCGTTCTTAGCCTCCTCCTTCACCTTCATCTCTCACACACTAAGGATGCCGTTGTTAGAAGAGAGTAGGGTCTAATCATGACCCTACTACGTTCCTATACCAAAGTATCCAGTCAGTAGTCCTGCAGAAGGTGGTCCATGGGACATTGTTTTGTGGGACTTCTTGCTTAGGTTTTGTCACAGTCTTATTTGAGAGAATTGCTTCCTGATGGTAGAGTTGGAGGGGGCTATGATGAATAATTTATTTTAGATATGTTGATATGACAGACTGGTGGCCCATGAAATAACATGCTTTTTACAACCTGCATACTGTGTAATAAAAAAAAAAAGTTGCTGACATTTCACATTGGGAATCTCCCTTAAAAATCCAAATTTCTGGCTTCTTTAAAAAAAAATTAAAAGATTTGGCCTCAAGATGTCCTTTGACAGATGAATGGATAAAGAAGATGTGGTATATATATATACAATGGAATATTATGCAGCCATCAAAAGGAATGGGATCTTGCCACTTGCAACGACGTGGATGGAACTGGAGGGTATTATGCTGAGCGAAATAAGTCAATCAGAGAAAGACATGTATCATATGACCTCACTGATATGAGGAATTCTTAATCTCAGGAAACAAACTGAGGGTTGCTGGAGTGGGGGGTGGGGTGTGAGGGATGGGGTGGCTGGGTGATAGACATTGGGGAGGGTATGTGCTATGGTGAGCGCTGTGAATTGTGCAAGACTGTTGAATCTCAGATCTGTACCTATGAAACTAATAATGCAATATATGTTAAGAAAAAAAAAGAAGAAGATAGCAGTAGGGGAAGAATGAAGGGGGGGAAATCGGAGGGGGAGATGAAGCGTGAGAGACTATGGACTCTGAGAGACAAACTGAGGGTTCTAGAGGGGAGGGGAGTGGGGGGATGAGTTAGCCTGGTGATGGGTATTAAAGAGGGCACGTTCTGCATGGAGCACTGGGTGTTATGCACAAACAATGAATCATGGAACACTACATCAAAAACTAATGATGTAATGTATGGTGATTAACATAACAATAAAAAAGTAAAAAAAAAAAAAAGATTTGGCCTCATTGACCCTATCTTCCTCCACAGCAACAGTTGGATGGTCACTGTGGTCTGCCGCATTTAGACAGGCCAGTGTCCACTTCTCCCTAGCCCACCACAGTCACTTGTGGTTTCTCCCTGGCTCCTGTTGTCATTTGAGCCTGCAGCTTCTGTTTTAGAATCCATGGAGTACTTCCATATAACTCCTCACAGTTAAAGAGGATACCGAGAAAGGTGCTTTCATGCTCCCAGTTGCGTCATTAGATTATTTACTGTAGGTATAGCTCCTGATGTACTGCTCTCCCCACGTCTGCCTAACCAGTACAAAAATGGAAGAGATTAACAGTCATAAGAATATTGTTGCTAAGATTTGTTTTCAGTGTTTACTGTGGGCATGGAAGTTTGCTAAAAGTATTAGTATAAGTTTGTAGTGAAAAAAAAATTGTATTTCAATATGAACTGAGCTGCTTGTCTCAAAATCTTTGCTCCGTGGAGCTGAGGCAGGGTCAGTGAGGATGTACCTGTTGCTTTTGTCTGCACTTGAAACAATTTAAGCAGTTTTCATTCTAAATAGAGTACTGGAGGAATTTCATTTGTATACGAATGATGAACAAAGTACTTTGAAGGAAAAGCATCTGTCTGGAAGAGACACCAAGAAACGTATAGTAACCTATTTAAGAGTAAACAAATGCTTTAAGAATTCATTAGTTGTATCATAAGGGACAGCAGGACAAGCAGCAGCAGGAGAGTGGAGCCCTACAAAGCCCTAGATCTAACTGATCCCAGATTCAGAAGCTGCTCACCTTCCATTGCTCTTCATACCTTCCTCGAATGTTTGCATCTGAGTGGGAGCAGGGGATGTTGAAGATGCACGCCTGAGATTAAAGCAGAAGTGGTTGTTTCTGTTGCTTTCCTGTAAACCTGAAAAGTTTTTATGTGAGATCTTGATGCTTTGTTTTATTTTTATTTTTATCCTTAAGTTGAGACAAGGTGTTAAAAGCATATGTTACAGGGCGCCTGGGTGGCTCAGTTGGTTAAGCGACTGCCTTCGGCTCAGGTCATAATCCTGGAGTCCCTGGATCGAGTCCCGCATCGGGCTCCCTGCTCGGCAGGGAGTCTGCTTCTCCCTCTGACCCTCCCCCCTCTCATGTACTCACTCTCTCTCATTCTCTCTCTCTCAAATAAATAAATAAAATCTTTAAAAAAAAAAAAAAAGCATATGTTACAGAGTGAGCATCTGAAGAAGTATTCTGATTTTGGAAGATGAATGTAAGTGTTGAAGTGGGTAGTTTTTCTGCGGAGTATCCAGAGTTAGGGGGGTTGTGGAGCAGTAAATGAGAGAGAATATGGGGGAAGGAGCGGGGGTGTGGGGGAGGGGAGTGGGAGGGCAGAAGAAGGGGGAGAATGTGCACATGAATGCATGTGTGTGTGCATGGTGCGTGTGTGTGTGTGCACGTGTGTGAAGGATTTCAGAGAAGAATTCAGTTTGAATTGGAAATAACTCAGGTTACCTGTAAGTTGCAGGCTGAGTACAGAGTTGAAATGCCAAAGCCTTCTCTTGTCTACTTTTCTACATACCTCCTCTCTTGGCTGCCACTGACATTGCAGTTTTGCTTGTTTTTTGTTTGTTTGCTTGTTTGGATTTTGGTTTTTGTTGTTGTTCTTGTTGAGTCTTTCAAGGAATTTCAAGGTAGAGTAATTGATCAGTAAGAATCACTCAAAAGATGAGGCAAATCATTTTCACTGACTTTTTGAAAACTGTTTCTCTGAATTTGAAGTGGCATCTAACAGGCAGATGGGGCAGGCCTGCTAACAGATTGTAGACCGTTCGTTTCAGGGCTATGTATTTATTTCAGAGAAGTCTGTAAGCACTGCACTGAAAGTACCCATTTCCTTTTTATTTTCAACTTCTAAGCATTAAGCTGCGCTGCATTTTAGAATCATCAATTGCCATTCACGATGAAATCAAAGATATATAATTTGAGCTCTTAATATGCAAATTTTCTTTATAAAATAGTTTTAAATGATTATATTCTTGCAAAACATCACTATTTGTAACTTGAAGATATAACAATATACTGATAAACTTATTTGGTTAGTCACAAAACAATCTAAAACAATGACAACACATTAATGTTCCTTATACTTTTATACTAAACATTAAGGGGGGGGGAACTTGGATGTTTAGAAGCTAATGTTTAATTGAAATAGTTGTTAATCTAAATGTGGTTGCTTGAGGGGCACCTGGGTGACTCATTCGGTTAAGCGTCTGCCTTCTGCTCAGGTTATGATCTCAAGGTCCTGGAATGGAGCCCCCGAGTCAGGCTTCCTGCTCAGCGGGGAGTCTGCTTCTCCTTCTCCCTCTACCCCTACCCCTGTTCGTGCTTTCTCGCTCTCTTTCTCTCTCTCTCTCTCAAATAAAATCTTAAAAAAAATAAATGTGGTTGTTTGAATGGAAAAAAATGTGAGACAGAGGAGACCTTCCAAGTCCTACATCATCTTAATGGAAGCTTGGAATCTGAGAGATAATCAACTCATGTTCTGGCCAAAGGAATGCTTTTGAAACCCTATAAACTGATGTAGAAATTGTCATTGTTGTGAACCCATATTCAATTACAAGGACCAGTTTTTCTAAACCAGCTTCTAGTATGATGATAAAATCTTAATAACCTATGCATCTTCTGTTGTTCCACAGTAAATATTATTAAATAAATGACAAGAACAATAAATGATTTATTTGGATGCTAAGGTTCTGGTTTACTGTGATGGAAGTTAATAATTCAGAGAAATTTAAAATTTAAGTATATTAGTGGGTGCCCAAAACTCTGACCTAGCTGGGTAATCTAAAATTTTCATATGACTGAGAAGACAGTTTTAAAACCCTGTGAAAGCCCGATTTTTTGGAAGGGATTCATCATTGGAAAAGGAAAGAAGACTTTGAGGAAGTCACTCTGTGTGCTTCACCTTTCTCCCCTCCTATTTTCATTTAGGTGAAATCAGATTCATATAATCATCAAAGCAAGCTCTGAAAAATGGGGTGAGACTTTAGGGAATGGGAGGAAGTCATAAATCATTCTCTCTAATAGAATGCCTGTGGAAGGGAGGAAGCCCCAATTCTGCTCAGCTTGCCTTGTTTGTAATAGGGCTTTTATGGTTGATTTATGTCAAATTGCAGAACTTTTCTGACTCTGGGTTCTGGAGCTCCCTTCTCCCCATGCACTCCCCTTAGGGTTGCTGCTCATTCAGTGGCAGGGGAGAGGGGGTGCCCGACAACTGAGGTCAGAAAGCCTCTGCTCAAGGGCCGAATCAGGCCTCCCACTTGTTTTTGTAAGGCCCTGGGATTAAGAATGGCTGTTACATTTTAAATGGCTGGAGAAAAAATCAAAAGAAGAATAATATTTAGCAACATGTCAAAATTGTATTTGGCACACAGCCACATTCCTTCATTTACATATTGCCTGTGGCTGGTTTCATGCTGGGACAGCAGTGCAGATGAGTGTTTGCAATGGTTGGTGAAGCCTAAATTACTAACCACCTGGCACTTCACACAGAAAAAGTTTGCCAACCCCTGCCCTTAAAGCATGGGACTTCAGAAGAACGCCCTGATGTTCTTTCTCAAAATCTGGGCATCAGTGATATGAAATCACTGGAGATGATTGTAAAAATACAGATTTCTGGGTCCCAGTGCCATACTTGGACTGAGTAGAAATCCATGGAGTTCCACAGACGATGGAGTCTGCATTTTTAACTAGTGCTCCAGGTGGTTTTCTGAGCATTGTGGAATGAGAAAGTTTGCTTCATACGGGGAAATGAAACTGGGTTTCTGGATGCCTAGAACTGACTTAGTCTAGGTAGACTGGTTCTACGCGAAATGTCATTTATGGATTGAGACGGGCTAGAGCGTTCTCTCTGAATTCTACATTATTCTGTGACTTGTCTCTTGCAGAGCTCCTAGGATCCTTGCTATTGAAATCAGATCTTACTTGTCTTATTGCATAAAGTGACGGTGTCCAAAGTGGAATGTGCATACTTAAGAGTCCATAATCTTTCCTCTTCCAGGAAGGAAATATTTAGAATCATTAATTTCCTCTGTAACTTATTTTTTTGTGTGTGAATGAAGTACACGGACAAAGCTTAAAAATTACAAAGTTTATAATAGAAACACAGTGTTTTCCATTTTATACTCTTTGCCACCCTCATTCCTTTTTCCCAGGGCTGTTTCTTTTGCCCTTTACTTCCATGTTTCTGAATAGTATGCCCATGCTGCCATTCCTTGATTTTCCTATTGTAGATATTATCTGTTGACTTCTATTATGAAAAATGAGGATTTTGTTCTCCTTCATTCTGTTTACTCATGCTCTTGCCTTACTTCCATTGTCACAGGATTATGTATAAAATTTTTGTTTAATTTAATATTCAGTGTTTAGATTATTATGGTCATGGTTGCTCTCTAGACCTGCTACATACTTATCATCTCATCTTGAAATTCCCCTTTCCTCTTTTCTTTGTTGTATCTCATACCTTCCTCTTTTCTTACTTTTCTCTCTCATTCTGGTGGGTCCCATTCTCCATTAGTTTCCTGATGGAAGGCATGTGGGAGGGAAGCTTTTCAGGACCTTGCATGTCTGAAAATGCCTTGATTGATAGTTTTGATGAGTATAGTACTATGGTTTAGAAGTATATATTTTTTCGGGGCGCCTGGGTGGCTCAGTTGGTTAAGCGACTGCCTTCGGCTCGGGTCATGATCCTGGAGTCCCGGGATCGAGTCCCGCATCGGGCTCCCTGCTCGGCGGGGAGTCTGCTTCTCCCTCTGACCCTCCTCCCTCTCATGCTCTCTGTCTCTCATTCTCTCTCTCTCAAATAAATAAATAAAATCTTTAAAAAAAAAAAAAAAAGAAGTATATATTTTTTCCTCAATAAGGCATTGTTTCATCTTCTTGTATCTTCCAGAGTTCCTATCAAGAAATCTAATGCCATGTGGATTTCCAATCCCTTGTTTTTCTCTAGAAACTTTTACAAATGTTCCTTTTCCCTCCAGGGATCTGAAATTTCAGGAGGGCATGCCTTATTGTAGACACTCATATCCTTCAGGATTGAAGACTTTTTGCTTGTATTATTTTTGTTTTAGTTCCCTCTCTTTATTCTCTCTTTTTGGAACTCCTGATAATTAGATATGGGAACTTTTATGTTAATTTTAATTTTCTTACTTTTTTCCCCCATTTTCCATCTCTTTATTTTTAAGTTCTACTTTCTGGTATATTTTGTCACCCTTTTAACTTCCAGTCCTTATATGGAACTATTTTGTGGATAACATTTTTATCTCCAAGATACCTTTCTTTTTCTGTTAATAGTCTTTGATTAACATGTTGTTCTTGATTTCGTGGATAGATTCTCTTAAAACTCTGATTACTGTTTACTTTTTGTTGTTGTTTGCCTTTTTTTTAACCTGTGCTCTGTTCTGTGTGCCTTTTTTCTTCTTTTTTTTCCTATCTTAGTTTTGATCTCTGGTTTTCATGTTTGAGACCATTCTGAAATTTTGGGTGGTTTTTGTTCTTTGTTCCACATTGCAGAATGGGACACGAACAAGCTTAATGAAATTTCTCTGTGTATGATCGAAGCTTCTCTGCTGGTGAGGTTCAAAATGGGGTAATAAGGCAATGAGCAGGTTTTTTTCACTCTGGAATTGCCAAATAGTGTAGGTATTCTCTGAGCAGTTCCATTTCTTCAGAAGGATCTCCAGTTTCATGCATGATTGGAATAAACTTGACTTCTAATAGTCAGTAGCTGGGTAAAGTAAAGGGACTGGAGGTCTCCCCTTTCTGTATGTAGAATTTAACTTAATCATTCCCAGGACAGTGCCTCACCCAACACAGAAAGCTTTCTAGAAAATAAACTAACTGTCTTTTGCCAGAGAATGTATAGGTTGGGTTGAGGCATGAGGGGAGTCATCTGGCCACAGGGAGTGGCAATGTTTGTTGGGTAGTATAGCATTCTTTATTTTTTCTAAATGATCTTATTAAGAGTTCATATTGATCTATGCCTTATACAATCATAAAAAAATACACATGTATGTAATTTATAAATTATAAAGGTGTGTTCAAAAATAGTTACTGGTGGAGGTATTGGATGGAACACATTTAGAAACTATTTTAAGGATATATAGTTAAAATTTTGAAAAATATTTGTATATAAAAATAGAAGTTGCTCTGAGAAACAAACGAGGGTTCTAGAGGGGAGGGGGGTGGGGGGATGGGTTAGCCTGGTGATGGGTATTGAGGAGGGCACGTACTGAATGGAGCACTGGGTGTTATGCACAAACAATGAATCATGGAACACTACATCTAAAACTAATGATGTGATGTATGGTGATTAACATAACATAATAAAAAAAAAAGAAAGAAAAAACCTGAAATTTAATTGTCTATATATTTTGTAAATTTTGAATAATAAATTTTTAACTTAAATTTAAAAAAAAATAGGAGTTGAACCAAGGCTTCCTTAAATCAGAAATACTAAAAATTTTGCAAGAGCAAAACATAACAAAATTCAGTTATATAGCTTTGTATGCACACAAAAGCAAACATATGAGATTAATCACGTGCATTTCCCAAAGTGTCATTGGGTGGAAATTCCAAGAATCATATTTAGCCCCAATTTGTAGGAGAATTTTCTTCTAACTAGAGCTATTCAAATATGAAATATGCTGCTTTGAGATTTTATTTTTACTTTAATAATTTGCTTTTCTCCCCCTCTTTTTCCTCTCATGCTTTATGTCCAATCTCCAGAGATATTGTACAGGAGGTTTCTCTTTTGGGTGATTTATTAGGCTAGAAAAGATCCAAAGTCCCTCCTAAGTCTAATATTCTGTGATTTAAAATCAGATCTAAAGTTACAAAATACCATAGTGGGATCAGTTTTGAATAAGCAAAACAGAATTCAGAATAATATTTACGTGTGAAATGTATTTTGTAGTTATAACTTCATCTTTACTGTTCATCGCTGCAGATTTATCTGACTGGCATGACAACTGGAGGTGTTTCTCAGTAGGGCTCACACAGAGCCCCTTGACACTTTCAAAGCAAGGGCTTGTCTTGGTGGAAAAGGCATCCATCCATTTCACTGGGCTATCTTTCATGTGGAACGAAAGTAATTAGGTGTCTGCCTTTAGTAGTATTAAGTCTTATCTTGAGGACACCTAAGGTTTATGTAATACCTAGGCATCAGTCAATTAGACCAAGAAAAAAAACAAGTCAATTTTATGAGTCTACACGCGTCAGGCATTTGATTATCCTGAGAGAACAGGGGTCTGGCTCCTTTCACTAAAGCTTTCCTTCTGCAATCAATTAACCGCTGACTCTTGTTCTATTGACCCTCACTAATTTTGTTGCATGGGCTGTCATTCCTTATCTGGAGCGTGAGGGAGATCCTCTATAAATATCAACAGCTGATGAGGTTAAGGGGGGAGCTCCATCTTTTCTGTGGCCAGTGTTCACAGTGTGTGTTGGTATAGAGCGCGGGGTCTGGAACTTGCTGCCTAGTACTTTTGCCAAGATCCAATTACAAATTACAGCTCTTTCTTTTATACATTCAACAAATTGTTGGATGGCCATCACCAGTATAGGTACTTACAAATCAAGATTTGATTTTGGGGCGCCTTGGTGGCTCAGTCGGTTAAGTGTCCGCCTTCGGCTCAGGTCATGATCTTGGGGCCCCGTCGAGCCCCACGTCGGACTCCCTGCTCAGTGAGGAGCCTGCTTTTCCCTCTGCCCTCCCCCCCCACTCATGCTCTCTCTCTCAAATCAATAAATAAAATCTTAAAAGATTTGATTTCATCTTCACTGTATTCTTTTATTTTTTTACATCATATTCTCACTAACGTAAAATCCTGCCTTTATGTGAAAATGGAGTTTAGTGTGACTCAATAAAATTACTCCTGCCAGCTAAGGATTAGCTGGTGCTGTTTCATTCTACTCTCTGTTTCTTCATGTTAAAAAATTTAGTGGCTTGTGTAGTGGTTTGTAATCCTTCAGTTAGTGTGAACAATTAGTACATTCCCTTAAAGTCTCATGCTGCTGGTTTCATGTTATTTGTTGGCGATCACTCGGATCTCTCTCTCCATTCCCTGAATCTTCTAAAATTTGTTTGCTGGGTTAGGTCATATCAGATTCCTATTAATAATTTTAAGAAAAGATTTCTAGAATCTAGCTGAATTATGTAAGTTAGATAGAAGATACAGAATGATGAATCCACTGGAATGAACTAGTTGCCGAATGAGCTATCCACAGTGGGATGTGATCCAACACTGCTGAGTGCCTCTCCCCACCTTGATACCTATCAACTCAGGTCGAGCTGAAACATGACATGTATATACCACGATGTGTTTAGATCTAAATACGTTGGACATTCTAGAAAAGCAGAATAGTGTAGGCTTAAGAGCAGAGACTCACTTCTATTCTTTACTCTCCCACATAATATCTGTAAAATGGAGATACTGAGAATTTATTTAGTCCTTATCTGGATCTGAAGAATTCATCTTTTGCTTTTCTCTTACCTGTACTCATCCTGCATAACATCGTGCAGGTTTCTGAACATCCTGTTTTGTTTCTCATCTGTACACCATCGTTTCCTCTAACTTTTAAAATCTTCTTCTTAGTCTGCCTGCTCATTTTGTAAGATAAAGTTCACGTGAAATTTCTGACTAACCAAAGTAGAGTAGAGAACTCTTTCCTTTGTGCCTTTACCTATCAAATATTATAGCCATTTTTGTACTATATAGTTTTTTTTTTTTTTATTATTAACATGTGAGTCTGTCCTTCAGGACCATGCATTCTCAGTGCTCAGTAAATGTTGAATGAATGCTGTTTTTTATGCTTAGAATGTGCTGGATCAGTTATCGATTGCTGCATAACAAATTCCCTAGACTTGTGGACAAAG
Source organism: Phoca vitulina (assembly GCF_004348235.1). Taxonomy (NCBI): domain Eukaryota; kingdom Metazoa; phylum Chordata; class Mammalia; order Carnivora; family Phocidae; genus Phoca; species Phoca vitulina. The sequence continues at coordinate 19,235,281 of NW_022589735.1, forward strand.
GCAACACTGATTTGCACGATTTTTCTGTTGGTCTTACTAGTGCTTTACTCATGTGACTGCGGTCTGTTGGCAACTTGATTGGGGCTAGAGGTTCTATTATTGCCTTACTCATGTGTCTGGGGCCTCAGTTGGAATAGTTGGGATGATCCTCTCTCTCTTTGTGATCTTTCAGCTGAGCTTCTCCACGTGACGGTGGGCAAGTGCTCATGGACAGGTACCCACAGAGTCTCCACAGTGTCATATTTACTGATACTCTCTTGGCCAAAGCAGGTCACATGGCCAAGCTCAGTGTCATTGTGGGAAAGGACCGAGCAGGATCTGCATGCCAGGATGCTCATGAGGTACATTGGGGGCCACTAATGTAACAGTCTAGCATATGAACTTACCTTCATTGTCTAACTGTTGAAGAACTTTTGTTCAAAGCTCCTTTTGATCATTTTTCTCCTCCAAAAAGCCTTCCGTGTCCTCTCTGGGGCTTTTCTTATATTTTTCTGTTGCACATGGGGTTGTCTTCAGTTATTTCCCCTGGGAGCGGCAGTGAGGTGCTCATCTAAACTTGGAGACTGTATTCATTTATACTTCACCTTGTTCCAAAAAAATGTAAGGCATCAACTTGGAAATGGAGGACACGGGGTCACGTTGGAAACTTTAACTGTGTGACACATAAGATTTAATGTATATTGTCTCCCAGGTCAAGTCAGTCCTTACTGAAGGTATTAATATATCCAAAAGAAATATCTTGTTTTTCAAGTTTCAGTTTTGAAAAGATAAAAACAAAAGCCCCAATAGTCTGTGCTGGGAAGGGTTCAGGGAGAAAGGCACTGTTGCGTGCTGTGGAATTGAAATGGCGATTGTTCTGTGAAGCAGTGGTCTGTTTTGAGACTTAAGAAGTTTGTATTCAGGTCCAATGATTCCACTTGTAGAAAATCATTCTAAGGGAATAACCAGAAGCAATTTTGTGCAAACGTGTTTACTGATGCATTGTTTATGCAGAGTAAAGGGAAAATTCCAAATTGGGAAATGATGAAATTATGGAACAGTTATGTAAAATGGAATATTATGCAACCAATAACAACTGGTCTATGGGAAGAAATTGTTAATGAGTTGGGAAATTGTTCCCAGTGCAAAATGCAACTGATTCAAAGGTAGATGAGGATTGACATAATTCTGCAAAACCGTGTGTGTGTGTGTGTGTTTTCAGTGATCATCAGATGTATTAAACACACTGTGCTTGGTACTGGGGCTTGGTTGGAAAGAAGAAAGACATGTTCACTTCCCTCGCTCTGCTTACAGATTAGTAGGGAAAGTAGATTCTGAGCGGTGCTGATGCTGACGGGGTGGATAGCCAGATTCACACTGCCAAAGGACCAAGAAGACAGAGCGAGCAAGAAAGCTTGTTGGTTTGAAAAGACCAAGTGCATTTTGAAGGGGGTAAATTTTTGGGGTGCTGGGAGAGAATTGTAGGGGTGAGACACTGAGGGAATCAGTCAAATGAGGTAAAAGGGTTTTTATGAATTTCTGCTAAGTATATTCCTGCTTTGTCTTTTCTTTTTTTTGCAGAAGACTACTGGAAATATTTAAGTTACTTGTCAATTATTTTAGATGCTGAACCGAAATGTCTTTGGGTGTGACATGGTGCTGACATGTAACACTCCAGATCCCTTAGCTTATCATGGGATACATGTAAATATATGTAGATGTATATATGTCTGCAAATGTATACATACATCTATCATCTATCTGTGCAAATGTTATAAAGGTTATGGGGGGGCATGGGAAGCATCCCCAAATCTAGGAGATCACAGGTAATTTTAATTTTTTTCTTAATTTATCTGCAGTCAGAGAAATATGTACATACATAAAAGTCACATGTATTTAAGCTTTACAAAGAGTTGGTAAGGCAGTAGGTTGGTTAGCAGGAAAAGCATGCCCTTGCCTTGGTTGCGGGGAGGGTGACTATTGTTTTAACCGTCCAGGGATCCTCAGCGTGTCTCACCAGTGTGGAGATGGGCTCCTCACCTGCCATAGCCTGAAGTCATCCAACATGTGTTCCATGCACGTGATTTCTCTAGCTTGGACTCTGTGCTCATCTAAACATTCCCCAGAGCATAACATAACCGAAGTGGAGAATGTGTGAGTAGAGCTGTCTCGTGAAGCAGCGTGAGCTGGCTGTTCACCACCTCAAGCGCTAATGCTCAAGACAACGCAAGTTTCATTGTGAACTTGTGCATTAGAATTAGAATTCCTGGTTAAGCTCAGTTAATATAAGTTAATGTCCCAGTGACAGATTCACGGTCAGCGCGCTGACAGCATCGGATACCTGAGCTTTCTGGGGAACACAGCAGGCCTCGTTCCGGGAAGTTTACCAAGGTGGGGCCATCCTGAGAAGCTACTTGGCAGTTAGCCATGTGACCCATCCTGTTAACACTTGGACCTGAGTATGTTCATTTTCCTGCATATCCCACACTCTTTGCTTCAACTCTCTAGAACATGGTTGTCTTGTTTTCTTTACCAGAAGGAGAAACCTTTGAAGGCAGATATTTCTTTGTCATTTTTTGTGTGTGTAGTTAGCTCCTAGCACAGCGCCTGGCCCAAAGGATGCATTTAATTAATATTTACCAAATGATCACATATACATTAACTGAGGTTAATTACCAGACGTATTTAACCATATACACAAGGACAAATATTGGTAGGTTTTGGAACATCCGCTCTTTTGGATTATTTCTACCTTACTTCACATACATTAGCTTCCTCATCACATAAGTGCATTTGTAAACTATGGCTCTGTTTTGGTCCCATCCCCTGCACGGGTCTCTATGTGAGCCCTGTTGCAGTGTTATTAAGGGTGGGTGATAGGTAAGGATGTGTTAGGCCGTAAAAGCTGACGCTCTTTGGTTCTGACAAAGCCTCACTTGTAAGAAATGACAGGACTGGGGTGGGAGAGGTTGTAATCCAGTGAGGCTAAGGTAAGAAATCAGTTTCTGAATAAAGCTTAAGTCTGTTCCAATGACATTTTCTTTTGTTGTTTAAAAAGTCTACTCTTCTATACAAAAATGTGCAGAATGAGTTCATCGAGGGCTCAAGGATGAGGAGAGCATTGGCATTTTTCTCTCCTCCGTAAAACAGATTGAAACAGACGGAGAAGAAAGGTAAATACCTGTGACCTCCTTTCAATAGGCCTCTGCTGAAGTCTTTTGTAATGAATAAGGCCTGCAGGGAAGGGTCCTCTGGGAGGCCCCTCAGGCTTCCCCTCCTCCTACGGGATTCCTTTTCACTCTCAGGAGCTCTTTTGTGCTCTCAGGAGGAAAACAGCTAATAAGCTTAGATATGAACAATGGGTTCCACACATACTGTGCAAATTTCTCAAATTTCATTTGCACCAAACTGCAGAAAGGCATTTCCTCAGCTCCAGCCACTGTCCGCACCTTGGGGGGGAATGTGGGCAGAGTAGCGAGGTCAGCCCCACAAGGAGGAAGCTTGCCTGGTTTCAATAAGGCACTTTATGCCCATTCAGAAAGAAGGCTTTTTCCCCTGTCAGGGCCTGAGAGCAGGAGCACTGCTGTGCAGGAGCCAGCCTGAGCTGAGCCAAGGGGAGTTAGGCTGACCTTGCCAACCAGTCCCGGGACTGGCTCTGAGGTTGATGTGGGGTGGCTTGGGTGTGAAGCTGACTCACCCTTTGCACTAGACTCATATCGGGTGGGTGAAGACGTGTGTGAAATATGTTTGTTTTACTCTCAGGCGGTTGTTTTTTTTTTTTTCCTTCTTTGCTTGTTTTGGATTGGGGCCCTCCTCCCTTTTTAAATAGTTTCCATATATTTTATACACTACTTCATGTTATGTAGGCCAAATGTAATAATTGTTTTTGAGAATGAGCCCTAAGAATAATTAATGAATTATTCACCATTTAAAACCCACTGTTCTCAGTTGTTGCAATTTTCAGAGAAAGTCGTTGCAATTTCAGAGGAAGTGTTTCATAGTAGATTTCACTGGAAAAAGAGTTAAGAAAATTTTAAGAGAAAATGAAGGGTAATTCTAGTGAGAAAAAAATTAAGGAAAGTTCAGTGAAAAAATCCTGATTTTGGGTTTTTTTAGGAAGGCAAGAGGAAATATTCCAATGTGCTTTAGATTACAGCTGCAAAAACTGGGAGTCCTATCATTGGGAACAATTAATAATTCCTGAGGTTTAGCTTAAGAGGAAAATATGATTTTGAGAGACAAGTGAAAAGTATTAACTGATGCACAATTATTGGCTCTATAAATACTCATTTCCACAGAGTAGCATCTCATTTATCTGAAATCATTACAGCCAGTGATTTTAGTAGTTATTAACAGAAAACCAACATAGATGGACTTAGCAAGAGGGGAATTTAATGGCTGTCAAAAGTGAGAGGTATATGTAGGGCTGTTTGATGAAGCAGCTCAAATGGTGTGTCACCAGGACTCTGTTTCTCTCCGTCTCTCGCTTCTGCTTCCTCTATATTGTTTTCCCTCCATGGTCAGCCCCGTGGCTCCAGGTTTTCCAGCCTCAGACCTTCCCTACCCACTGCCTCCTTTCCAGTGGATCCTGTAAAGCTTCTGGGGTTCTCTCTGATTGAACAGATTTAGATCACAAGCCCACCTCTGAACCTTGACTGTGATGTAGGGAGATCCTATGCACTGGATGACTTAGGCTGGGTCATTAACTTCCTGTGGGGACAGTGGAGCCCTCAAGAGTCCAGTGGATAGAAAGAAAGCAAGGGAGAAGTTCTCAAATGAAAATCAACAGCATGAGAAAGCATAACGGAAGCTGGAAAGGCAACGAAAAATGTCCACCCAAATTTATCGTGTTTAAAAACATGTAATTTTCTTGTCTTCTTAAATAGTTTTTTTTTTTTTTTTTAAGATTTTATTATTTTTTGACCAGAGAGAGACACACAACGAGAGAGGAAACACAAGCAGGGGGAGTGGGAGAGGGAGAAGCAGGCTTCCCGCAGAGCAGGGAGCCCAATGCGGGGCTCAATCCCAGGACCCTGGGAACATGACCTGAGCCGAAGGCAGATGCTTAACGACTGAGCCACCCAGGCACCCTTAAATAGTTTATTGAAAAAGAAATAATATTTTGTAAGAACTCTACCTGGGTTAATAAAACTTATTGTTCTCAGTACTTGATAAGATTTTCCAGTTTCCATACTGAGTTGTGTAAGGCTAATCAGATTTAATATTCTTCACTTGTAGGCTTTTCTAAAAATGTTCATGGGCTGGAGTGGACTAAATAGGAAATGCACTTTATCTCTGTCTCCTCCGCATCTCAGTCCTAGGAATCCCAGTGAACCTCTTAAGAACCTCTTACCTCCATGAGCTGGTGTGTCTTTTTGATGTAGACCCACTGGATGGCATGGAATGAGCTCTTGTTGGAGAGACGGTAGGTTGCTCTCTGTGAAGAGGAATACCTGTGGGAGTGTACCTATGTACAGATCAGATCTAAGCATGGAAACTGGAATGAGGAGACCCCTGCCCAACCACCTGATTCTGTCAGGAGCCTCCAGGCTCTCACACCCACCTCTAGGCTTTAGAAGTGAGGGACCATCACAGATAGGTCAGCTTGGTGATTCTCTCATCTGTTCTCTCTGGAATCTTTTTGTGTTATGTTCTTTCTTTTTCTTTTTTCTTTTTTTAAGATTTATTTACTTATTAGAGAGAGAGGGAGAGAAAGCGGGGGGAGTGGCAGAGGGAGAGAGAGAATCCTGAAGCAGACTCCCCACTGAGTGTGGAGCCTGACCTGGGGCTCGATCTCATGACCCTGAGATCATGACCTGAGCCAAAATCTAGAGTCAGCTGCTAAACCAACTGAGCCACCCAGGCACCCCCAATGATACATTATTTCTATAGCAAATTCTCTGTCTTGGTGTTTGTTGAGAGATGCTTGAGTCTCATTCATGTCTGAATTTGGGTGACATATTAATCCTTTGCACATTTTTTTTTTTTTCCTAGCACAGCACCTTACCAGTGATGACTTGCCTCTCATGAATCCAATAATTAATTCACTGGCAGTTTAATCTTTATTAACTCCGTCATGCCTAGGGATGCATTTAAGATATTAAATATTTTCAATTATTAGAAGGACCCCAGTATAGGATGCAGATAATAAAGGTTGTGAGGCTTAACTAGAGGTGAGTATTCCTAGAATCATTTCATCCCATTTTGTCTTTTCTCAGTAACTTCGCCTTAATCGTGAACTTGAACATTCCATGTCCTCAAGGATTTTGAGACAACTAGAGACCTTTTCCTCTGTGTACACGACCCCTAGTTGTTAAGCTCTCTTAGGTTTATGGTATTTCTCTGTTTCTGATAACGGTCACTTCTTAGAACTGTCAGGGTACCTGCTTCTAGGAGACTCTTGGGTTTCCGTCTTAGTTTTACTTTCTAACATGAGAAGAACCAAAAAGGCTGGCACATAATTCAAATGCCTGTGTTTAATGCACTGACTTCGGACCATTTATTTTGGCTTCCTGGGTGTCCCCCCGTCCCTCTTATTTTCTAGTTATTTGCCCAGGTTCTGGGTATGAAAAGAGGTGAGGAGAGATTGGCTCTTCACATTTTGCAAAAGGCCCATGTCTGATTTTTAGTTCAAAGGACTTCAGATAAAACAGATTAATCTTAGTGACATCATGCTTTATGAAAGGACAAATGGTTTTCTTTTAGCTGTTCTGTTAAGAATAATCTTTTCCAATGACCAAGAAATGCACTGAGTCAGTGCATGTTTATTTAGCTGTTGGCAAAGAGATGTGAAATAAAGCAGGAATAGATGGGTCTGGCCCTCAGCTGAACTACAAGGTGGATGAGGTTCGCCTCAGGGCCCCTCAGATGTCTCCTCCCCACCCTTCTCCGGTTTCCTGGGCTCGTCCTCATTCTCTATCTGTCCTTGCTTCTAGATATGCAGGGCTCCTCCCTGCTCTGCAGGCCTAGGCCCTCCAGCCCCCTGGAGGGGCATCATGCCCTTGTTTGGCTCTCCCAAACAATCATCTGAACTAAACAAAGTCGATTCCTGATCTTGCTGTCTGGATCCTGCTTAGCTGTTGCGACTGAAAATGAGTGCGACCTCGGGAACCAAGCCTCATCAAGGTATTAATGCACTGTAATGCTCAATATATTATTTCTCCCAAGGATGCTGACAATGTGATAAGAAACACTTAAGGACCATTTATATTTAAGCGAAAGGAATGATCATCCTCAAGTGGAATTCCAGGCAAGTCTGTGGTCCAGTAGGTCCTGTCGTCTGTGGTCCAGAAGGGGGCAGCTGGGCGCTTTCTATACCTCCCTCGGGGGCAGACAGACCCTCTTCTTTCTGGGCTCTCTGCACATCTTGCTCCTTCAGTAAGGTCTTTGAGATATCCTCCCTTAGAGCCAAGCTGGCAGGGGATTAATCTCCAGCCGTGTTCCTGTCGGGTCCACATCCAGGGTTCAGCCTTATTTGCAATCATCTCCATTAGCTCTTGGAAGGATCTCTCTTGGATCTAGCCCTCCTCCAGATTTGGCCTTCCGACCGTCTCCACCCCACTTGCCCATTGGGGTAAAGCCACATTCCCATTGCATCTTGGTGACAGAACCCTGTTGCCTTCCATCTGGAACTGCTCCAGAAATGCCTTATATAGAATATGAGCATACTTTGTGAATATCAACACCTCCCTGGGGCTGCTGGTTCTCTTCCTACGTTTCCTACCGTGGCTACCCCATTTCTCTCTAGCTCTAGCTCTCTCCCAGTAGGCTGCATTGCTCACTCTGCCCTGTAGATATTGTTGCAAAAAATGGAGTTACAATACAGAGCATGGTGAGTGCATGTGGATGACACAAAGCATTTTGTAGTAAGGAAGATTCATGATTTGAATCTTGGTTGCCTCCAAGACAGCACTCATTCCACTCTATCACAGATGCATACCTCCTTCCCTCCTGCACCCAGAGCCTTCATTTCTCTAAGATAAAACATTCTATCCCCCCTAGGACAGGATTACCAGATTCTTCGTCATTCTGGCCATTTTGTTACAGGAAAATCCACTTTGTCACTGTCTCCCTGAAAATTTGGTGTCCAAAAAGGAACAAAATATAGGCAGCTTGAGAGTTCACATAAGTGTTTTATCATCCAGCCCACATTTCTTCAACTTGTCCACAAAGATATCATGAGAGACTATAAAAATGCCTTGCTGAAATCCTTGCATGTCAAAAAGAAAATCAGGCTATCTGACATAAAACACACAAACACAAAAGCACATGCAGGACAACATTTACACATTATAACTTAAATGTGCAAAAAAACAAAAACAAAACCAAAAACAAAACCAGTACTCTTTATTTTCCATAAGTGACCTCATCTTTTCCTCAATCCCATATTCCATTTGGGAGTAGGAAAAATAAATCTAAAACTTGCCAGTTCTTGGTATCTTGGTAACGTTGTCTCTTCTGTTTTTAAATAGTCTCTGTTAAATTAGCTCAATGTCTTTGGGATAAACATTTGATTCAGGATTCAAACTTGGGAGATTTCTCAGATTTCTCTCTGTTTAAAGATTGGCCTTTTCCCTTCCCACTCCTTAAGGAGTCATGCGCGTATTAGCAAGGGGGACCATGGAAATCGGTATAGGGTAGCTAGTCTCTGTCTGGGTCTTTGTGCTGTTTTTGGTGTCTTCTCTGGTCATTGTGGAGCTGTTCCTTATCTCTCTTGATCGTTGAGTAACCAAGGCTGGCTTCTGCTGTAGGAGGCTGTGGCTGGTGAAACTCCCTATCAGGCCTCAGTGTAAAACATCTACTTGCTATAAATCGTAGCCCCTTTTTCTCACCCTGGAAGGGTCCAAATTGAAAGTACAGGAGACAGTAAAGATGACAGTGAGATAGTGACTGTGTGGGGCTGAGAATGGGCAGTGCATTTCAGGCTGCTGACTTGGCAAGAGTTGGGCAGCTACCATGGTTCCTGCGGCAGGAAGAACTGTTAGAGGCAGTCCCAGCCACCCTGGTCCTCAGCTGGGAGTTTGGGAGCGAGTTGTCCGTAGAGATGGTTCTGCAAATCTCTGATCCCCATGTGGAAATCTGTCTTTCCAGGCTTCAGTTTCAGAAATGATCTCCATACAAGTGCTCATGTGCAGGCTTTATTTTGTGAGAACAAACCAACAGCTCTAAGGGTGGAAGCTGGGAGCAGAGTGGACAGAGCACAGACTTGGAGACAGAACTGGGTTCGTTTCTACCTACTCCCTGTTGACCTTGGAAAAGTTACTGCATTTTGTTGAACCTCAGTTTGATCATCTGTAAAACGGGTAAAAATGCCTATCTGATGAAAAAAAAAACAGTGTCCCTCAACAAATGGCAGCTATAATTGTAAATCATAACAACGTCTTCTGAACATAAACATTATTTTTCTAATATTCCGGAGAGATGGCAGCTTGCTTCCTTTGCCATTGGTTGGCTTCATTAAGTATGACATTTCCCCCCAACACAACCATTTTTCTTTGAGACAAATGCCTTTTTTCCTTAGAGGGATGTGTTTCTCCCTCTTCCTGACGGAGCCCAGAGGATCTCTCTGAACATCCTTCCTGTCCCTCCCCTTGGGGGCTCTGGGCCACGTTGGCCCTGTATCATTGCCATCATCACTCCGCCCAGGGACGACTGGTGGAAGCTCCCATTGTGACTTGTTGACGTCAATTCCAAGGGTGTGCAAGATGGATTAAGAAAAGGCCCCTAGTAGCTTTTACTTTTCAGGAAGCCAAATGTTTTTCAAATCAGAAGCAGAAGAGTTTAGCACAGGCAGGCCAGGCCCTCATCTCTGTCAAGGAGGGGGCTGTACAACTTTCACTGCCCCCCGCCCCGCCCTGTCCCCCCGCCAGACCCTGATGTATTTCCCACTGGGCCTTACCTCCCTGTCACACTGTAAGCCTTCCCTTCCTGATCTTCTTCCTTGAAACCTTAAGACCAGGCCTTGCTCTGTTCTGTATCCAGAGTGTGACCGGGGGTGAAGGCAGGCAAAGCAGAGAGCTCCTATCTCTGAAGGGCAAGGCTGGTTCTCTTCTTGGGGTTATGTAAGTGGGCTTCTCACAGCAGGTTCTGGGTGCTTCCTCTGTTTATGTACTTAATTTCATCTCTGCAGCAAGTGTTAGAAAACAGAAGAGCAACTACTTCTCCTACCCATTTTTGACCCCTAAAATACTCTCATGAGGAGCATGACAGCCTGCCTAAAGAAACCTGGTCTCAAACCTGAGAGTCCCTTCCCTCATTATCAGGGAATAGTAAAGTACCTCTCATCTTCTTCCACTTCTCCAGTGACTACCCTTTCTTTGCCTGGCTATCTTTGGGACATGGTGAGAGCTGCAAGTGGGCATAAGCTGAGTTGTATAATCCTATCTCTCTGGCCCACAGAATTCTCCAGCTTTTGGAACCAAGAAGTAGAGTTAGAAGTGATTCTGGTCAGGGCGCCTGGGTGGCTCAGTCGTTAAGCGTCTGCCTTCGGCTCAGGTCATGATCCCAGGGTCCTGGGATCGAGCCCCACATCGGGCTCCCTGCTTGGCAGGAAGCCTGCTTCTCCCTCTCCCACTCCCCCTGCTTGTGTTCCCTCTCTCACTGTGCCTCTCTGTCAAATAAATAAATAAAATCTTAAAAAAAAAAAAAAAAAAAAAAGAAGTGATTCTGGTCTTCCCAATGTGGGGCTCTCAAAAGTCAGTATTGAAAGCCAGCGCAAAAGCAGCTTGGTCTAGGATCTCCACAGTCTGTAAAGATCTTTAGAGATCTCTGCAGATCTCTGTTTTGAGGAGTCCGTGATTCTGGGATACACATGATTCACTGGCTTGGGGGAAATGAGGCCAAGACAGGACTAGGGGCATGCAATAGAATCAGAAGACCAGAAGGTGGCACTCGTAGTATTTATAAGGTGCCACAGACCACTAGGTAACTGACACAGCCCTGGCTTCCTTCCAACTGGCTACCAGTGAAAACAACTGTGTTTTGTTAGCACCATGTTACACAGAGCTTTTTTTGTGAATTTCTGCTTTTACCCAAACTAGTGCAGCCCACTTTCCTTCAGGTTATGAGTGTTACTTACGATGAATTCAAAGGCTGGAAGGTTTTGTTTGTTGAAGTTTGCTCCATGTATTTATGATGCTTTCTATTCTTTGAAACTTGGACAAAAACAGCCCCCAATTCTCTGGGAAATAAGGGAACCCATTTGTTTAGCAACTGTTCACTCACTCTGGGAATATTCCAGAGATCTAGATGCAAGGATGTTACTATCTTGTTAAGTTTTTTTTTTTTTTTCCTGCTTGTCAAGGCTTTTAATATTCTTCGTATGAGTTTAGTGTAAAAAGGCAACGAGTTAATGCGGCCTTTACATGACTAATAGACTGCTTCATGAATTAGTAACTCTGCCTATATATTTTTAATAGTGAAAGAACTTACTTAAAAGGAACTTGAAAGCCACTGAGAAACTTGGGAGAAACTCGGCAAGAAGCCTCTCTGACTGTGCCACTTTGTTTAGCAAAGGAAGACTTTCCCAGAGAAAGTAGTTGGCAGGAGTCCTATTAATGGCAACTTGGAAAACTGTCCCCTTATCTACTTGCTTGGAGCTTTCTGGACTGGAATAAGGGGCTGCCAGTCATGGGAGGAACTATAGTGGAGGCCACATTTTTTTTTTTTCAGTAAAGATCCAAATAGTAAATATTTTAAGCTTTGTGGGACATAAGGTTGCTGCTCCCCTCTGCCTCCATACCTCAAAAACAGCCACAGACAATGTGTCATTGTGTGGACATGGCTTCGTTCCAATAACACTTTATAGAAACAGGTGGCAGGCTGGATTTGGCAGATGCCATTCACCAATGGACCACAGTTTGTAGAACCCTGAACTAGAGGCAGGGAGACTTAGCTTTTCTTTCTCTGATGTGGACATTTCCTTTTCAGTCCTCTTATTATTGCTAGGGTGGTAGTTGAAGGTTGTCCAGATGTGTTTGGCTTTTTTTTTTCTTAAAGATTTTATTTATTTTTTGACCAGAGAGAGACACACAATGAGAGAGGAAACACAAGCAGGGGGAGTGGGAGAGGGAGAAGCAGGCGTCCCGCAGAGCAGGGAGCCCCATGTGGGGCTCAATTCCAGGACCCTGGGATCATGACCTGAGCCAAAGGCAGACGCTTAACCGACTGAGCCACCCAGGTGCCCCCAGATGTGTTTGGCTTTATCCTCATAGATTTCCCATTCTGATAGGAGCAAAGGGGCAGGAACAATTTCTATTTCTTGTGGCCTCTGTAAGTAGGGAAAATCACTGACAAAATTAGGGGACTGTGGTGATTTGTTTCATCTCAGTTCTCAAAAGTAAGGGTTATAGTCTTCTGATGGCATCACATTTGGCCGGCAGTCATCCTTTAAGTAGGAGTTTGCATTGTCACGGAACAGCCTGTGGACCAAATTTGGCCCTCCACTTGTTTTGGTAGATAAAGTTTTATTGGAACATAGCCATGCTCACTTGCTTACACGTTCTTACTGCTTTTGCTTTATAATAACAGGTAAATGAGACTTTATGACCTACAGAGCTTAAGATATTAAGCTTTACGGACCCTGTGGTCCTTTATAGAAAAAGTTTGCTGACCTTTGCTCTAGAGTCATACTTTTCAGACCCTGTGATGAAGGACTTTTTTTTAAATCCGTCATGATGATGTGGGGTTCCCCTAACCCGTGACTGGGAGCAGATTGTGCCTCATGCCAAGTCCCCACACAAATGCTGAAACCCCACATTGGTCCATTCCTTTTGAAGGACATGAGTCCATTGCTCATGTCCTTGGATATGACCATTGTGTCAGATGTCTATGAACGTTTTAAATGCTCCCACCCAGATTCTGTATTTATCCACCAGTGGACTGGGAACAGGCAGCATGGTTCTAGGGCAGTGCTTCTCAAAGTGCATCCAAGTTGGTGATTAATTCAGTCAACCTGGGGTGGAGCCTGTCATTCGGAACTTCTAACAAACTTGAGGATGACATGTGTGCTACTGCCCCGTGCCCGTACTTTGAGTAGCGCTGTCTTAGAAGGATGTCTAAGGCGGTCAGCCGCGCTGATTTTGGGTCCCACTTGACTGCTGAGGTCTATGTTACACAGAGAAGTGAGGCAATTTGCGTTGGGCAACCAAGAACAGAATGCAGATGCCATTAGCCAAGGGATGCCTAAAAATGGAGACACCCTCTTCCTACCCCATACATAATATTGTGACCAGCTTTCCTAGTGCTGACACCAGGCGTGCTTGCGACTTAGCTGAAACCAAATCAGTAGTGATATTGATTATAGCCTGTTAAACAAGGGTGGAACACAAGAGAAATGCAAATTGCTCTTAACCTCTTTCCCCCCTCACGACTCCCACCTCCTTCACTTCCTTCCTCCTCTCACATTATTATGTGTTGTTTGGAGAGTCTCCAAATCTTTGGACCTGGAAGACATTGGGAGAGAATATATCAAGAAGGAAATGGAATCCTTTTTACATTCTTGTAACATTAACATGCAAAAGATATACTTAAGAGATCCGGCCAGTGCCTTTCTGTGTCATTTGGGGGCACTGTTGAAGCCACGAATGGCAGGCTTTGGATTTGCATTGAGATTTATGTTACTAGAGCTACATCTTGCCCATTTTCTTCCCTCCCTTAGCTGTTGTTTATCAGGAACTTTTTGTGTAGTTCAACTGCTGCTGCTTGTTGGCTTAAACGATATGGGCCACTGAGAAGAACAGAAAAAGAGGCTAATAAGGGGAACTTAACTTTCCCGGTTGCTTATCATGAAAAGTTTATTCAGGAGCCCCCTCCATATAGTACAGTAAAAATGCCATTGATTTTTTTTTAATTATGTTATGTTAATCACCATACATTACATCATTAGTTTTTGATGTAGTATTCCATGATTCATTGTTTGTGCATAACACCCAGTGCTCCATGCAGAATGTGCCCTCTTTAATACCCATCACCAGGCTAACCCATCCTCCCACCCCCCTCCCCTCTAGAACCCTCAGTTTGTTTCTCAGAGTCCATCATCTCTCATGGTTTGTCTCCCCCTCCGATATCCCCCCCTTCATTTTTCCCTTCCTACTATCTTCTTTTTTTTTTTTAACATATAATGTATTATTTGTTTCAGAGGTACAGATCTGTGATTCAACAGTCTTGCACAATTCACAGCGCTCACCATAGCACATACCCTCCCCAATGTCTATCACCAGCCACCCCATCCCTCCCACCCCCCACCACTCCAGCAACCCTCAGTTTGTTTCCTGAGATTAAGAATTCCTCATATCAGTGAGGTCATATGATACATGTCTTTTTCTGATTGACTTATTTCGCTCAGCATAATACTCTCCTGTTCTATCCACGTCGTTGCAAATGGCAAGATCCCATTCCTTTTGATGGCTGCATAATATTCCATTGTATATATATACCACATCTTCTTTATCCATTCATCCGTCGATGGACATCTAGGCTCTTTCCATAGTTTGGCTATTGTGGACATTGCTGCTATAAACATCGGGGTGCACGTACCCCTTCAGATCCCTACATTTGTATCTTTGGGGCAAATACCCAGTAGTGCAATTTCTGGGTTGTATGGTAGCTCTAAAAAAATGCCGTTGATGTTTGCTCAACTCTACAACCAACATCCCTTTGCTTTTGTACCTATACTGTTGCTACAAAGCTTTCCTTTTCAGAAAGGCTTCCAGTGGAATGAATTTATAAAGCATCACATCAAAATTGTAGCCACGTTTTCTTCTAAGATAAAGTACCAACCTGGGGCAAAGTCATTTTTATCAAATTAGGAGCCTTTTCTTCTTTTTAGAGTACCTTGGCCTCTCTCATGTTTTCTTTTTAATAGTTTGCCAGAGATAATATCAAAACCATGACAACGCCTCACTGGTAGTTTGGCCAGTGTTGGGGTAATGTCATGATGGTATTTGAAAAGAGGGATTCTAGGCTACAGACAAAGCCCTGCTGTGTTGTTTGTGATGATTGGTGTGTTGAACAAGTTACATAAGGTGGTAAGGATCAAAAGGTGAGCATCTTTGTTGCTTAAAATCTCAAGGCATTCATCCTTGGGAAATCCAGAAGACTGCCCAGATGAGAGATTTCCATAGGCTAAGATCTTAAATCAACCAAGGGGAGAAAGAAGGCATCCATACCTCGACATAACCAGTTTTTTTCTCCTTCCCAGCCGTGGAGTGTGATGGCCCATCCTCTGTGTGCTCTTGCTGTCAGTTGCAGGGCTGGTCCCCCAGGCTTCCAATGCACATGACATTCTGTTCCTGTCCCTCCTGCCGCTCCCCCAGTTTAGGTGCTTTTCATCATCTTGTGCCTTGACTTCTGACATAGGTCCTGAGTGATCCAGCTGCCTGAAGTCTTACTCTTCCCTTGGCCTCTTACCAGCTGTCTGGAACTCAAATCCCGTATGTCATCCTCTTTCTGAGACTTGTCATCACCAAACAGATGACATTCCTTCACCTGTGTATGTTCTACCAGACCCTCCATTATCAGCCTCCCGTGCTTCTCCATTCCCACCTCCCACCACTAGCTGGTCTGCTCCGTATCTCACACTCCACTAAGATGGAACTATGTACAGTTTTCATAATGTCCACTTTTCCACACCTTGAACCTTTGACCATGATTCCCCTCTGCCTGTAAGAGCGGCAGTGGTTTTCAACCAGAGGCGATTTTGCCTTCCTGGGAGATAGTTGGCAATGTCTGGAGACATTTGTAGGTGTTTGTATCTTGGCGAAGGCTGCCACTGTCATGGAGTGGGTAGAGGCCAGGGATGCATGAAGAGCTTCCTACAACAAAGAATTACCTGGCCTAAATGTCAGTACTGCCAAGTCTAAGAAACTTTGCTCCACTTGTAAATTTCCAGCAGGATGATTTCTGCTTTCCAATTAGGATGTAGGGAAGACATTCTCTCCTGTAGCAAATTGTCCTCATCCTTCCTCTCTGAGGCTTGGTGAATGTCCCTTCACTGTATTAGGAAGATGCTATCGGTGTATACCTCTACCATCACTGCCCAGGTCATATATTATTACTATTTGATTTAATTTTAATAAAGGCATTCCAGCTACAACAAACAGGCTTCCACTTGACCTAGAATGACAGCTACATCTCACAATCTTGGTTCAGAGCAAAGCCAACAGTGGTTCAGCTACTTCCCCTCAGGTCTGAGATAGAAACACATTCAGAAACCAGCTCTACACCAAGGGAAAGACAGGCTATCCCTCCACTCACATTTCTGTGGAAGAGATGCTTTCTTTTCCCAAGGCCAACTGGAGGTTCCACAAGAATTCTTGTTTAGAAAGAGGGAAATACGGAAAGGATGACTGTCATTTTTATTCCCTTTTTGGATGTCTGCTTTTCCAGAGAATTGGGGACAATCAGATGGCACAAGTGAGCTTTGTACCAGTAGACCATGTTGGAGCCACCATCTGTCCATACCAGCCAGCAGGAGTGCATATACAATGAGTGAGAACAGAATTACCACCAACCTCAGGTGGGACTGTGACCTGGCCCAGTTAGGAGGGTATTTTTTGTTCTTTTCCTGCTACCTCAGCTCTCCCCTGACAGGGAAGGAAGGAGCTGGATAGAGGAAGGGGAAAGGGGAGATGTGAAAGACCTTGCAACCCATCCCTCCATTTTAGGTCAGTCAAACCAAAGGTGTGGCTTGTGCTTGGGGTGGGGGTCAGGTAGACAGCGGGGATTTGAATCAAATTCAGTACTGAAATTTTAGAATAAATAGAGCTGAGTCTTACTGGCTGAAAGGATACTGTTTGTGTAAGTCAGAATGTCTGAAAACTTATGGATTTATGTCAGGATAATAAAAAGGAAGGCATTACTTATATAAGACATGTAGGGATAGTTACTGGCAAAAAATTCAGGTTTTTATCCTAATGAATTGACATTCCCCAATAAGCTATAAATAAATAAATAAATAAATAAATATATACAATATAATAATATAATATAAAAATTTCAAACAGTACAGAAAGAGATAAGAATTATGTAGTAATGACATAATCTAGTTTTCACCACAACACAGGGGCAGGCAGTCCTTAGGTCCTTCATTCTTCTCATGGGCCCATCTTTATTACAGATGGGTGAGTCATAAAATCTGGAGGGCTCCTGCATTGCGGAAAACTCTGTGACTTCAGGAAGCCTCCTGCACGCCTAGGGTGTGAGGTGATAGAGAGGTCAGCACCAGTGACTTTCTCCACTGGAGCTCAGAAAGAAAGCAACAAAGCCAACATGCCTATTCTAGCCCTTGTCCCACAATCTCCACCAGACCCATGTGACACATTCTAACATTGATGTCTAAGGCTTTTTTTCTTTTTTTGAAGGGTTGAGTATTCTAAGAAAGGTTATAAAGGTCAAAGTTCTAGTTAACTCAAACGCTGTCTTGTATTCCGCAAGGGAAGGCATTTCAAGTTATGACCTACGTATCCTGCCTCCACCCCTGACTAGTTGACTGGTTTCATTTCACACCATGTGCACATGCACACGCTGTATCATGCAACCCTTTCTTTGGGTGTCTTAGTCTGAAGGGACAACCCCTTTCCACGCAAGATGTCTCTCCCTGAATTCCTTTTCACTTCTCGCAATTTGAGAAACGTCTTAGACTGCGTCCTTTTGAGCATTACCCTTATTCTCTGCCCTTCACACAGGCTCTGGAGGGAAAAGGGCTGTGTCCTTCCCGCTCTGGAGGACTGGTGACCTACCTCGTTTGCTGAGCCTAGTACAAGGTGATGATGTGGGAGCTCTTGTGGAAAAAATTATCAAGAATTTCAAGATGGTGGTAACAGAGCACTAAACCGAATACAGGAACCCTTCTGAGCATGGGGCGCCTGTGTCACCGGGCCCTGCCCCTCTGTGAGAGCAAGAGCCCAGTTCTGCCTTTACCGGGTCATCTATAAAGGGAGTAGTTTTTATGAATATTAATTCATTTTTCTCAGTGATAATCATGTAGTCATGTACCTCTCCCTGCAGGCATGACTCTGACTTTGCCCTCCAGGAATGAGACATGACCCATGGTGAGTCCCACCAAGATGTGAATCTTTACTGTTTGCCTGGATCTGATAGCATCCCAAAGGGAGAAACACGCACACTGGCTTTTCATGCTTCTCCCTTGCTCAAGGAACGGTGCTGGTGCCAGTTGATTTATTTTGATTCATTCTACCTCTGACAGAAGAAGGGGAGGAGAACGTCTCTATTCCTTCTCTTTGTGTGTGTGTTAAAATATACATAACATAAAATTAACCACGTTAACTATTTTTAAGTGCATAATTCAGTGGCGTTATATTTATACTCATGTGCGGCACCGTCATCATCCCACATCTGATCCCTTTTATTGCATCTCTTACCCTGGATCAGAAACCCCTTGAAAGCTGAGAACATGACTTTCTCATTTTTGAATTTCCACAGCCTTTCATAGAGTAGACACTCCCTCCCCTTATTCGCCTGCATTTACATTCAACAGAGGGAAAGAGAAAAGAAAGCTGTATTTATTACCTGGGGCAGTGAAAGGAAGCCTCTGATACAGTTAGCATTGTTTGCCTCCGTTTCCAGGGCCATCCTATCCTTCCCTTCCCCAGGAAATAATGAGAATAGAATTTTTTTTCATATAGAAGTCGTTATGTCCTTTATGATGTCCTGCTGGTTTCTAATTAAGGAACATTCAGGAATTTCTAGTAAATTGAGTAATATGTCCCTAAATATTGAGTTGTGTCTTAAGTCCTTGCAGAGAAAAACAAAAATGAAAGCAAACACCCAGCCAACCCAGGGGATAATGAAGAGTCGAGCCTATGGTTGCATCTCATCCTGGATTCTTTCATGGGTCCGGTCTTTTTTCAAATGAGCAAGAATTCTGTTTTACCCAAGTTTTTATTGATTAATGTGAGGAGACTACTTTTTATCTGTTTGAAGACCTTTTGGTCAAAGATGTCTAAAATGTGAGTTTAGGAACAAAAGGGCTCAGTCCAAGATATCACCTCCAGGAATTCAGTAAATATTTTTATATGATTCCTTCAAGTTCAGAGGCTGGAAAGAAGGCTAGCAAATCAGTAAGACCAGATGTTGAAGGAAATTTCTGATGGGAGGAAGATGGTTGGAGGGTTCTCATAGTCCTGGCTTAAAAATAAGTAGTTTGAAATAAAAAGTGAAAAGATGTAAAGCAGACATATAAAGGGAGGGATGTTTTGACTGCTAAATGGAGGCATGTCCCCTAAAATTACTTCTTTATGACATTTAAGCAAATAGAGATACGCCAAAATAAAGCTGCTTATGGGGTTTTGAAGCAAGATTGCACTGTTGTACTACTGGGATCTTTATTTCCTGGGAGCATTTTTGGATGTTGGAAAAGATAGAGGGGACATACTATAGTGGACCTAGGAAAGGATTCTTCGTTGGACTGTTGTGGGGGGATGGTGGGCAGGCTGTATTTCTTCTCTTCCTTGTAAGAGGAGCCATTTTTACCTGTCGGTCACTTTTTTGAGACCCTCCTATTATATCTGGGAATTTATCCTAGTTCTCAGAAGTGTGGGGCGGGGGGGGGGGGGGAAAGGAGAACAATTTGTCGATACGAATCCCATTGTTGGAATCAGCACATGATATTCATCATATATAATTTTTGCTCAAGAATGTTTCCATATTTGTCCTCAAGTGGCATTCCCTTATATCTTGTTCTAAATTTTAGCTATGTTAGGGAAAGATGTGTAAATATGAGAGTATTTACATCAGGAGTTTGGTTTTTGCGTTGGTTAGAGTAACATCTGCTGCAGCAAATAAGCTGCAAAATTTCAGCTGCATACCACTGGTCCAGTGGTAATTTGGGGACCCAGACTCCTCCTGTCTTTGACCCTACCATCTCCTAGGGTTTCAGAGGCCTTTGCTCAAAGCCAGTGGGAGGAGTAAGACTGTAAGGGCAAAGCACACATGCTTCTTACCTAGGTTGTCAGGTTACAGTAAGATGTGATCTTCCAGGTTATAAAATAGAGTAATATAAGTCATTAGATTTGTTTGGCATTCTCCAAACTCAAAACTACTATGATAGCTTTTTGTTTACCAACTTGGGACAAAAAAAATCCTAACAAATTTATTTACTTATTTTTAATAATAAGTATTATTTCTTATTAGATAATTATTTCATTTTCCCTGCTGAGCATGGAGCTTGGCACGGGACTCGATTTCATGACCCTGAGATCATGACCTGAGCTGAAATCAAGAGTTGGACACTTATCCAACTGAGCCACTCAGGCGTCCCCCAAAAATCCTAACAAATTTATTTATTTATTTTTAATAATAAGTGTTATTTCTTATTAGATAATTATTTCATTTTCCCTGCTGAGCATGGAGCCTGACACGGGACTCGATTTCACGACCCTGAGATCATGACCTGAGCCGATATCAAGAGTTGGACCCTTAACCAACTGAGCCACTCAGGTGTCCCCCCAAAATCCTAACAAATTTAAAGAGAAGTTTAGCCTTTCTAAGTTAACTATATATAAGTAAAACGGGTTAGTATCTGTTTCTATGCTGGTGTACCATGCAAGTTCAAAAAGTATTCATGTTCCAGAACAAAGACTGGAAAAATACCTGTGTGTAAATTGGTTGAGTTTGTATGTTTCAAAGGCTTTGTCAATCAGAAACGATCGTAATACAAGTTATCATGTAAGTGAAAAGGCGCTGGAGTTTGTCGCTGTTCTCATTATTTATAATCTGTTCTTATTCTCAGGGTAATCACTGATCAAATCCTTAAAAATTAATTTTGTAGTGTGCCCTCATAAAAGATTTCACTCTCCTCCATGCTTTTATTGTAGATAGTATAAAAATTGACCAGAAACATTTAGACCTATCTCCCACAAATGTTTCTTCTTCTTCCTTTTTTCCATTCAAGCCCTCTGCTATAAGCCAAAGATGAAGAATTCAGATTCCTGGAAGGAATAGCAAGAGAAAGGATATCGGAGACATTTGACTATTGATAATACAGGTAATATATTAATGGGTACTGCTGTGGTCTCTGGATTCTGTGATATACGACGGTTTACGGGTACCTGTGACTAGTCAGGATTTCCAGTATGATTTGGGTCCGGTAGCAGAAGACAGTGTGAAATGGGCGGCTTCTGCCCAAGACGATCAGAACCCAGATGTTTTATCACCACGCAGGTATAAACAAATCTTCTCTAATTATCACTCACACTTTACAGTTAAGGAAACTGGGTCTCAGATTGTCTAAGGAACTTGTGAAAGTCATTGATGATTGAGGCAGAACTGTACAGTGGAGGATTTCGTTTAATGCCAGGTTTTGTTTGTTGTTTGCTTTTTAATTACCAACCAGCCCAGAAGAAGCAAAGACTAGTGGATGGTTCCTGATGGAATGGAAAGGGCTTCAATGAGGGGAACACTTTGACAGGAGTTGGTTTGAAGGTTCCTGAAAACTACCTCAGGGTTCAGAGACCTGAGCTGTAGGCAGGAAGGCCTAAGCAAGCTTTGCCTTTTTGTGTCACTTGTAGTGAGAGTGTGAAACAGGTTAGGGAAGGGGGTTTTCTTCCCCCTTGTAGGCAGTCTGATTCTTCTTCACATGAACTTGAGATGTTAGTTCTTTGGTTCTGTCTTTTAACTACAAAGGAAGGCACGCTCTGTCTCATTATTAGGGTGTTCTTTATTTTTTTAACATTTTATTTATTTATTTGTCAGAGAGAGAGTACGCATGAGCACACAAGCAGGGGGAGCAGCAGGCAGGGGAGAAGCAGGGGGACTTGTGGGACTTGGTCCCAGGACCCTGAGATCATGACCTGAGCCGAAGGCAGACGCTTAACCAACTGAGCCACCCAGGTGTCCCTATTAGGGTGTTCTTAAAGCCAAAGGACCAGCATCACCTGCCTTAGTCATTATTGCTTAAACTGAATTAGTTACCCGTGGTATGCAGGCTTCTGGTGGCACTCAGGAGAAACACCAGCAAAGACACTTTCTACATCTTTTAGATGATGAAGACTATGACCAACAGCAAGAGCACTAGTGACAACTAATACTTGTAAAGTGCTTTGTATATGCCAGGCACTGTTCTAAGAATTTGCCATAGATCAACTCACTGCATCCTCAACAATCTAGAGGTAAAAGCATGATTAAGGATCTTCATGAGGTCACACAGGCAGAGAAAGAAGGTGGATATATGAGTCTGTGGTCTTAACTGTTATGCCATCTTGATTCTCTTTTAGATATTTAAAAATCAGGGAAAGCACTGATATTACCCAGTGTGAAGTACACTGAAAATAAGTAACTTCTGCCATATAAGAAGCTTAAGTTTAAAGTACTTGTTTTCCCAGTTGACAAAACCAAAAGACAACTGACAGAAGGGAGATATTTGCAAATGACATATCAGATATAGGGTTAGTATCCAAAATCTATAAAGAACTTATCAGACTCAACACTCAAAGAACAAATAATCCAATCAAGAAATGGGCAGAAAACATGAACAGACATTTCTGCAAAGAACACATCCAAATGGCCAACAGACACATGAAAAAATGCTCAATATCACTCGGCATCAGGGAAATACAAATCAAAACCACAATAAGAGGGGCACCTGGGTGGCTCAGTCGGTTAAGCATCTGCCTTCAGCTCAGGTCAGGGATCAAGCCCCGCATTTCCCAGCTCGGCGGGAAGGCTGCTTCTCCCTCTCCTGCTCCCCCTGCTTGTGTTCCCTCTCTCGCTGTCTCTTTCTCCCTGTCAAATGAATAAATAAAATCTTAAAAAAAAAAAAATAGAGTCATTTCTGTTCCTGCAGTTGAACCCAGGCTAATACCATTTCTGTTAAAAAAAAAACAAAACAAAAAACCCACAATGAGATACCACCTCACACCAGTCAAAATGGATAAAATTAACAAATTAGGAAACGAGATGTTGGCGAGGATGCAGAAAAAGGGGAACCCTTTTACACTGTTGGTGGGAATGCATGATGGTGCAGCCACTCTGGAAAACAGTATGGAGGTCCTCAAAAAGTTGAAAATAGGGCTACCTTATGATCCAGCAATGGCACTACTAGGTATTTACCCCAAAGATACAAATGTAGTGATCTGAAGGGGTACGTGCACCCCAGTGTTCATAGCAGCAATGTCCACAATAGCCAAACTATGGAAAGAGCCCAGATGTCCATCAACAGATAAATGGATAAAGAAGATGTGCTCTCTCTATATAATGGAATATTACGGAGCCATCAAAAAATGAAATCATGCCATTTGCAACGACGTGGATGGAACTAGAGGGTATTATGCAAAGTGAAATAAGTCAATCAGAGACAGACAAGTATCATATGATCTCACTGATATGTGGAATTTAAGAAACAAGGCAGAGGATCATAGGGGAAGAGAGGAAAAAATGAAACAAGACGAAACCAGAGAGGGAGACAAACCATAAGAGACTCTTAATCATAGGAAACAAACTGAGGGTTGCTGGAGTGGAGGGGGTGGGGGGATGGGGTAACTGGGTGATGGACATTGGGGAGGATATGTATTGTAATGAGCACTGGGTATTATGTAAGACTGATGAACCACAGATGTGTACCCCTGAAACAAATAATATATGTTAATAATTGAATTTAAATAAAAAAATAAAAAAAATAAAGTACTTGTTTTCCTAAAAGTAGTTGTTTTAAGTTGAGACTATGCTGTTAAATATTTTCCTCAGCTCTTATAATGTTAACAATAAACTATTTGTAAGAAATGAAAATCCTTTCTGTTTCCCCCAAATTAACCATTTTATAAAATTACCTTGGATTAAAATTTTTCTTGCTGATAGCTTAAAGGAAATTAGTAAAAATATTTTTAGCTTTATAGAAAACATTAAACCAATAAATAGGTAAGTATGTTTTCCTTTTCTACAAATTGGTTAGATTCTTACTTTTTATCTCTCAGAATAGAAGCTCAGCTAGATTTTACATTCCTCCTTTCTATAGGAATTGTCAGCAAACCTTGGTATACTTATGCATCTACATTTATATCTATTTCTATACACACACTTACATGTCTGTATCTGTGATGATCATTATAGTTTTAAATTAACTTCCAAGTGACACTTTTGGTTCTATTATTGACTTACTAATTATTTGCATCTTCCTTCATTCCACAAAAGGGACTTATGGTGGCTAAAATATATTTCTCTGGTAATATATGATAATAAAGGAGAAAGTTGGGGAAAAGAGAAAACAAATTGAGAAGATGAAGTCAGGGTAATGCTTTATTCAAATACATGCCACTGTGCAAAAGCGCATGCACACTTTGCTGTAGGTGGGCTGCAAACTTAATCCCCATTGCTAACAGTCGATTAAGATGTTATAGAACTTACTGCATTCCTAAGAAATAAAATAGTAAGTGGAGACAGGCACAGCTATCCTTTTATTTATTTATTTATTTATTTATTTATTTATTTATTTATTTATCTGAGAGAGAGCGAGAGAGAGATCATGAGCAGGGGGGAGGAGTAGAGGGAGAGGCAGACTCCCTGCTCAGCAGGGAGCCCGATGCGGGACTCGATCCCAGGATCCTGGAATCATGACCTGAGCCGAAAGCAGACGCTTAACGACTGAGCCACCCAGGTGCCCCCCATACCATGACTTTTTACAACCTTCTCTACTTTCTTCAAATTCCCTAATCCTCTTCCTTCATCTCTCAACTTCCCCTGTCTCAGAAAGTGGCCTACTGCAAAGACAAAATGGAAGCCATCAGCCAGGAACTGAGTCTTTTCACTAGGACTGCAAATGAATCTCCCTGCCCCTCCCTCCTCTTTTCTGGGCGTGCACTAGAGATGCTGCTCCACCCTGGTAAGAACAATTCTCGCACTTAGGCTGCAAGTTCTTTTTCTTTCTTTTTTTTTTTTTTAAATTTTTTATTGTTATGTTAATCACCATACATTACATCATTAGTTTTTGGTGTAGTGTTACATGATTCATTGTTTGTGCATAACACCCAGTGCTCCATGCAGAACGTGCCCTCTTTAATACCCATCATCAGGCTAACCCATCCTCCC
>NW_022589735.1:19260397-19288810 GCF_004348235.1 Phoca vitulina
CCCCCCCTTCATTCTTCCCCTCCTGCTATCTTCTTCTTTTTTTTTTTTCTTAATATATATTGCATTATTTGTTTCAGAGGTACAGAGCTGAGATTCAACAGTTGCAAGTTCTTTTTCTTCTTGAAAACCTGTGCTTAACATGATGTCTCCTCTCTTGTATAGCCAACCTCTCTTGGTAGCACTGAAATATGCTCAGACTCTTTAATCTTTTTTTTTTTTTTTAAAGATTTTATTTATTCATTTGAGAGAGAGAGACACAGCGAGAGAGGGAACACAAGCAGGGGGAGTGGGAGAGGGAGAAGCAGGCTTCCCGCTGAGCAGGGAGCCCAATGCGGGGCTCGATCCCAGGACCCTGGGATCAGGACCTGAGCCGAAGGCAGACGCTTAACGACTGAGCCACCCAGGCGCCCCTCAGACTCTTTAATCTTAAAAAAAGAAACTTTCTGGACCCTGCATCTATATCCCAGACCAGTTCATTTTCTCTGAGCTCCCCATTTACAGCCAAAGTTCCCAGAAGGCAGCCCGTGTTCACTGCCTCCTTTACCCCACTTCCTGATAACCATTCTGGCTGTTTCACACTGGATCCACTATGACTGCACCTATAAAATCACCAGTCACCTGAGTGACACCAAATCCTGTGAACATGCTTCAACTTTGTGAGCTCTTTAGTGGATTTCCAAAAAAACTTGCTCTTTATTTTGATGAATGAGGCAGAGTTCACTTCAGTGGCTCACAACCAAAGACCCCAACTGATACTCTGTCCAACTGTATCTTGCTCTGCTCTTCTCTTTGCTCTTCCTGGTCCACTCACAATTTTTTTCTTCCCTCAGTTCATTAAGTAAGCTCTGTTCTCTCCTACCACAGGGCCTTCGCACATGCTGTTTCCCCTGTCTGTAAATTTCTTCCTCTCCGTCTTCACTTGATAATTTTAATTCTTCAGATTCAGGTCAAATGCTACTTCTTCTGAGGAACCTTCCCTAGATCTCCAGACTTGATCAGAAGCCCTGTTAAATATTCTCAAAGCCCAGAAATACAGTTTAATATTCTCAGAAAGTGCTGGCTAGCTCTTCACCTGGCTTGATGATAGGCTTTTAGTTTTAATTCCAACCACATGGTGACATTCCAAAACATATTTAATGGGTTATTGAAGTGGGATGTGTGTGGCCATTGTTTAAACAGTGGGAAGAGCATCCTTTCAAGTCAGAGTGCTTGTCTTGATGACTCATGGGCCTTTCAAGGATGTCTGAGAACAGCTCTGCTTATTGTCTTTATTATGATCATGACAGTTGCAGAAAAACAACCGGTTCAGAGACCCTGAGCCAATGCAGAGGGAGCCTAGATGCTGCCATGGAAAGTCTTTCCCTGAGTGATTCATGGTTGCTGCCTCTGGCTCTTGTCTATATGGCTACAGGGAGCTTTACTGGCAGGTCTCCCAAAGCCTTAGAGTCTGGCTCTTCATCCCAATACATGCTTCCCTCATCACCTTTTGTTTTTTATTATCCCTTGAGTTGCAGAGATTCCTTGATCTGGTGTGCTCACTGGGTAAGTGTAGGAGGAAGAATACAAACAGATAGTATTTTGTACAGCCTTTTGAAATGAATATTTGACACTATAACCCAGTGGAGGCGTGCCGGGGCAGAGTTACGTTCTGCATTTTCCACATGGGGAAACAGAGGTCAAAGAAGCAATAACTAGGGAAGACAGTTATAGCACCCAAGCCTGCTGACTTTAAATGTAGTGTTCTTTTTTGCCATACCATTAATTTAAAAGTGTTTTAAACTTTTCATCTTCTTTTCACATAAGTTCTTATGTATGTTTACTCTATTATCCATTTTCAACACAATGCAGCGAAGATCCATTGGGTGTTGTCTATATAGAAGACTCTGGGGGCTATGGAACCAAAAATGCACATTCTTCAAGCTTATAATTTGGTAGGCGTGGAAGTGGAAACAGGATAATGTCATCTACTCTATCACTTCAGTGCCTCATGCCCTCCCTTTATAGAATTGAAATTAGGATTAATTTAAGATTTAGCTTCTCTTACATCCCATTCTTCAGTTTTTATATATCTTGCGAATATCTCTTCACCTTTTGGACACCAAGTCAGGTGACCAAAGAACTTACAAGAAGATCTTGCTGACAAATGAATTTGTCTCTTTTCCTAATCTTGATCCAAAGTGAGAGACAGGTGGCTACTGAGAGTTGAGGTGAGTCTTAAACTTGACAAAGTAGAAGAATTATTTATTAGTATTTCAATTATTCAATAGTATTTCAATATTTGAATTACCCAGCTTGATCACCTATTGAGAAAACTCCAAGCTTTGTTTTTCACTACCGCCAGGTCACCATGAGAGAATAGAATGAGTGTTCCCCGTCTGTGGCAGACTGTTAGTTGCCTTCCCCAGTATCCAACCTAGTCATGTGAGATAAAGATAGATTTTCCAGCTTCCCTCATCACTCGGCTGGCTGTGTGACTACGTCCTGGCCGTAGGGATGTCATGGTAGATATGGTAGTCTCAGGGAATCTTAAAAGACATCTGGCATGCACCCTTTACCCTCGTCTTTATGGTCAATGCACACGCAGTTGCCTTAGATTATGGGATAGCCTTAGACAGCTGGTAGAGCGTTAGTATAAAAACCTCTGTACCAGGTCTGGGGGATATCACAGAACTTCTTTTAAGGGGCATAAAATAAAAATCGGTCTTTTGAAGGCCACTGTTGTTTTGAGGTTTTTATCACAATCAGCTGAACCCAATCCTAGCTGAATTCTTTCCATTCTGCCACCATCAGCAATGTCCTGAAGCCTGGATTTTATTTGTTCCCTGAGAAAGACAACTCAGATCTTTTTGTATTTCTAGGCCCCTGGGGTCTACCATTTATAAGGAAAAGCCACTAGACACTATTATGACCAAACAGATATAAATAATTTTTTGTTTATTTGTTTGAGAAATGTGGAGGGAAAGAACTCAAGAGGAAAATGAAAGGAATTCTGGGATATTGGATGGATACTGGAGGACTGGGAAGTGAATTGGGGTTTATAGTTTCAGTTAGTGGGGATCTGATTTCACTGATAAACGGTACCTTTGTGGATACAGAATTTCACATGGATGAGGCCATATTGGTGCCCATGTAGACTAGAAACTAGATGATCTAGTCTTGGAACTTCAGCAAAGGTCCCCAAACCTGCGCTTGGGGTAGAGGGAGAGCCATGGGTGGTGCCATTTCTTTCACCATAGATCGAGAGAATCAGTGACCAAAATAGAATAGCAGCCCCTGTCCCACTTTTCTGGACACCATAGCTCTAGATTTCTTGTTTAAAAGAATGGAAGCGAAAGAAGTCAATCAGAGAAAGACAATTATCATATGATCTCATTGATATGTGGAATTTAAGAAACAAGGCAGAGGATCGTAGGGGAAGAGAGGAAAAAATGAAACAAGATGAAACTCGGGAGGGAGACAAAGCATAAGAGACTCTTAATCATAGGAAACAAACTGAGGGTTGCTGGAGGGGAAGGGGGTGGGGGGATGGGGTAACTGGGGGATGGACATTGGGGAGGGCAAGTGATGTAATGAGCACTGTGTGTGATATAAGACTGATGAACCACAGACCTGTACCCCTGAAACAAATAATACATTATATGTTAATTAATTGAATTTAAATAAAAAATTATATAAAAGAATGGAAGGAGAGGTAATCCAAGGTGACCTCTTTGGATTTCTCAAAACACTTGTTCTGTGGGGGCATTGAGCCAGATTTGGGTCATTTCGGAACACAAAGAAATGTGTTTCTGGCCCCTCATGGAGTAATTCACACCATTAGTGTAGGGTAGAATGTCCATGATCTCCTTTTACTTTTTCTCAAAGCCTATGAGGTGTTTCTCCATTCAAAACGTACATCTTGTTTCCACATGCCAAGTATAAAGAATTTAGGATAAACTTTTATAGCAGGAGATTAATTACTTAATAAATTCAACAAATAAATTGAGCTTATGCTTTGTGCCAGGCATTGTTTATAGGCTATTGGGATTCATCAGAGGGCAAAGACAAATCCCTGGCCTTCTTGGAGCTTACCTTCTAGCTGGTGGACAGACAATAAACACAATATATTACTAAATAGAGTATGCTAGAGGATGATTTAGTAGGAGTCTCAGAGTGAGGAGACACAACATACTTTTGTTTCCTGGCTGCATTAAACCCAGAGAGATGCGGATCTGTCTGTCTTAGTGAAAATGTACCAGATGAGAGAGTACAACCCACTGCATTTTAAGAAAATGGCCCTTTGTAAGCTTACATAGAGAATTCCTGAAATTGTCCAAAACAGTACCCTTAGGTATTACTGAGAACCCGGCCAAAAGTAGCAGATTTGAGGAGCAGACATCTGATTCCAAACATTTTGCAGCTTATAAACAGAGCAGCACATCGACAAGAGGGAAAGATGTTAAAAATATAACAGAAGAATGAATTTCTTGCTTTCCTGAGGCTAAGCGCTGTGGTGAACTTGGGGTGTTAGTGACAGTCTCTGAGGAGAGAGATTCATTTCTGTTGCCCTTTGAAATTTTTCCTGTTACAGCCAACTTCCTGGAATGTGTGCAGATTGAGAACACTTTCATCTGGTAGGCTTAGAGTGATGATGTTGTGTATTGGCTTTTATATTGGTCATTGTCTGTTCAGAATGAGGATGGCTTGGCATCTCCTGTTGAGATGGATCTGCTGGATTTGGAGTGCTGATCTCAGCTGGTGGCTCTGAGAGAAGGAGTTGAGGAGGAGATAACTAGATGTTATAAGAAAGGATAGAGTAGTTAAAAATGTGAGGATATAGGGCAAGGTTTAAGGGTCCCTGGCCATTTTGGAAAAATGGGGGAGGGAACAGAAGGGCTGGAAAAGGGGAGAGCTGTGAAACCATTATTTAATATGTTCAGAGCTGAGCGGGGCCAGGCCAGGGAGCACGTTCAAGGGACTTGTGGGGCAAAGAAGGCTGGAAATGAGGGTCCTCTCCTTGGAAGTGAGAGGAGGTGACTTTGGAGAGAGTTTTGACTTGGAACCGAGGACTGATTTGGAGGGATAACAAAGAACATTTGAGGGATTCTGAGGTTTATAGGCTGACTCTGAACACTGCCATAAAAGGGCATTCTAATCCATGCCTGAAGGGTTAAAAATTAGCTGCTAAAATAAAACATGTGCTATGGTTTGGCTATGGCACTGCTTTCTAAAGAGAGAGGTTGACTTTATCCTGGATGTGGGTGTCTCAGGATATACATGACCTGACATAGGCTGACTGCACAGACTAGGCAGTCTAAATGTTTCTGGATTTTTGGATTCAATGTAGCTGTAGTTCAGTGTAAACTTTCTGCCATTTTGTCCTCCACTGAGAAATCAGAATATGTTTTCTCTTGGCATAATTTATGAAAAGTTCAGTAACAACCCACAGATGTTGTTTTCTTGTCATTTTGTGTGTGTGTGTGTATAGTTATAGTTATATATAGTATATAATTCTATATTATATAGTGTGTGAATACATACAGTTAGTTATATATAGTGTATAACCTATATGCTATAAGTGTGTGTTATATATAGATACGGTTATATATAGTATATATGTAGTTATATACTATAGATATGTATAACATTTATAGTTATATGTAACTGAACGATACAGTTATGAAACATAGTATTTCTTACGAAATACATAGTTATATATGTTATGTATATAAGTTATATGTATATATACATGTTTTATATGTTATGTGTATATAAATATATAACTCTAATTATATATATGTAACCATATAGTGTTTCATAACTTTAAAACATTTCATGTGCTTTTAAGAAGATTCACCTTACCCTTTAAAAAGCTAAACTTACAATTTGGAAATGCTATTGCTAAGCAGCAGATGCTTGGTGTTTGAGCCACAGGATTTAATTTTTTCCCAATTCAGATGTGGTTCGCTGTTCAGGCTCCAGAAGTAGTTTAACTTCTCTCTCTCCCTACCAGTAAATACATATATATGTAAATATGCACACATGTATATTCACATCTATACCTTTAAAAAACCAGTCGAACATTGGGAGCATTGAAGAAAATATGTTTAAATATGGTATTTTAGAGCAATTCCCTAGTGAAATAATTTGGCACATTTTTCACTAATCTTTTATCTGTCATCACTTTTCCTAATTTTAATATATTTCACACCCAGACTTGGATTACCAAATTTGATTTAAACTCACCCTATTTCTCTTCCTGGGGTGATTTCATGACTCTGGGACCTCAAGCTCTTGGATCAAAGCTTTGCTACATCTCAGCAGCTGTCTTAACTTCTCTAGAGAGAGCAGTTTGAGTCCTTCCAAGCTCATCAAAGAGAAGGTGTTAGTTTGCCTTTCTCACACCCCTGCTCTGAGAACATCTGCTTCCTGTCTCCCATAGGCAGGAGTCCAATGGGAAGAAAGTGCCATAAGAGAGGGTGATTCTACTGAGAAGGTAAATGCCCTCCTGACTAGGTCTTCTCCAGTCCTGAAGGATCTTCTTGCCATTTTGCTCTTGATAAGTTTGAGAGCAGTTCATAAATCATGGTGTACTGGCGAGGGTGCTAGGTAAAGAATCAGGTGGTCTTAATGACTAATGTCCAGCTCTGCCATGAGGTAGAATTATCATTTTGGGCAAATCTTCGGCTTTCTGATTCTCCATTTCTTCATCTATAAAATGAGATAGTGGGATATTATGGCCTTAAGTTTCTTTAAAATTTTATGATACCAGTTCATTCCTGACACCCTTCTTATCATATTGATCATATATATATATATATATATATATATATATATATATATATATATGTAGTGATTTTCCCCCCAAATCACTGCAGACTTCATTTCTAATCATTATCTTGATTTACAATATTTTCTTTGTAGAAATTGAAATGATAAGATTCCTGCTTGTAGTCAAAACCATTCGAACAAATTTAAACAGAAGATTCAGCCAAGTTTTATTCTATTTTATGTTGGCTCTAGATTCTTCTACTGAAGTATCTTTATCAGATATTGGTTGAAGAGTTGTCATTACACTTTAATGTGCTACAGTGTTGACCACTTGTTTGTGGACATTCACTATAATGTTACAAATTACTCTTTGAAATGAAAAATGTAAGGTCATATGACTAACCGCTGAATGATTATTTTAATAAATGCAAATGTGATTTTCCAAAAAGTCATGTTAGTTGGACAGAATAAAAAAGTCCCAGAAGTTCCCAGCTAGGGTGGAGTGTGATGACCCGGAAATGGGTAAGGGCTCCTGGGGAGAGCGGATGGAAGCCAGCAGAGAAACCCCAGGCATCCTTAATATTTAAAGTGTTGGCAGAAGAAGAGGAGAAGAAACATGAAAGCAGGGGAGCCTCAGTTAGAGAAGCAAGGAGGGGGAAATTTTCAAAAAGGAGGGAGTAGTCAGTAGTGCAAAATCTTATTAAGGAGGCAGCCTAAAATAAGGTTTGAAAAAAGGCTCTTTTGCTAGAAAGAAATCCACTGAAGCTACAGTAACTGGGGTTTGTTTTAAGGATACTTTATGGAATTTTGGGTAAATCCAAGAACAAAAACCAAAGGCAACTGGGCAACAAAAGGACTGGCCGCTGGGACCTGGAAAGCTATTAGGAACCCAAGCTATTCCCTCCACCCTTTTCCCAGGGGCCAACTCAAAGCAGCTGCTTGGTTATCTGTTCTCAGCCAACTCCTTTCTCTGTGGTTTCTTGTATATGGCCACAGTGGTCTCCTTGGTTCATTGCCTCCTAACCAACTGCCAAATTTCCTTTGATCTTAGTTCATATTCATGGGAGAGAGAACCTAGCCAAGCTCTTCTTTGTGAGCCTGTACACACAGATCACAAATTTCTGGCCTTTCCTATGGGTTGGCTGTCTTTAGATCGCATGTCTTCTCTTGGTTCATCAGTGGTGCCTGGGCTGGGCGCTTGCTTGGGGGAGGCTCGTGATAGAGAGAACATGCAGTTCTACTTGACGGCACAGCAGGTGCATCCAGAAAGGGTGTGGACCAGCTACCTTGAGTCAGAAGGAGAGGTTCATTCAGCAGGCAAATTTATCAGCATGTCCAGTACAAGGTCCATTTGACTTATCTACTGAATTGTAAATATAATTTTGCTTTCAGGAAAATGGTGTAGGGCAGTAATCAGATTATAACAGAATGAAGAGTGAACAGAGGTACACAAGTGAGTGCGGTAT
Source organism: Phoca vitulina (assembly GCF_004348235.1). Taxonomy (NCBI): domain Eukaryota; kingdom Metazoa; phylum Chordata; class Mammalia; order Carnivora; family Phocidae; genus Phoca; species Phoca vitulina. Next base: position 19,268,614 of record NW_022589735.1, read on the forward strand.
AGACTATATTTTTGGCAGGGCAGTAGGACTTGGCGTATGAGGGAAAGACACAAAAGATGTAGGGGGAGATGATGATGTAAGGGGATGTAGTGAGGTAGGAGGAGAGATGTATCAAAGACATAGGCTAGATTATGCAGCAATAACAAACAACTCCAAAATCTTTGTGGTTTTTAAAAAAAGGTTTAATTCTTCCTGCTACATGTTCTACTTTTATCTGCTCATCATAGTTACCCCGATGGAGCCAAATACTTCTGGTTTCTATGCCAGAGGGGAAGAGAGGTCTGGAGGGTTTCCAATTGTCAGTTAAATGCTTTAGCCCCAAAACAACACATGTCATCTCTCCTCACAAATCATTGGTAAGAATCAGTTATCCAATCTCCAAGTACAAGGGGATGAAAATAGTGTGATCTTAACAAGTGCCAGAAGGGTGGATAGTTGGGATATTTGTTGAGCAACCTAAAGACTATGAGAAATAAAGAAAATGATGAGGGTGAATGCACTCTCAGGAAGGGTGAGATGCACTTTCTGCTCTTCCTGTAAGGCAGAAAGCAAGGTCTACATGGAAAGGGAGGGATGAGTTGCTGAAAGCTTACAATAGCTGTTGATGATGGAGTAATGAGAGATGCAGAGAGGAATTGTAGGTTATTCCTAAGAATCTGAGTGAGGATGGTGACACTAATCTGCTGATCCCATGCCTTTCTCTCATAATATTCATGAGCCCAGATATGGATGGGAAAGGTAGATGATTGGTTGGTCTAGGATGGGGTTTTGCTGGGCACATGCAGCAGAAGGACAAGTGTGTCAAGGGAGTTGAAACTATTAGTAGGCGTGTGGTTGAGTGATGGGTCATGTGCTCTAGGCTAATAGGGAAGTTCCTGAAAAGAAGTAAGGATGGTTGGATTAGAGAGAATGGAGGAAAAGCAGGACAGGTTAAATTTAAAAATATCCTTACCTAAGCATCTAAGAATTATTGAAGAATGGCAACTTGGTTAGGATGCTTTTTTTGGGGGGCAGCATTTATCAGACAGCCCTACTTTCATGGCTCTAAATGATGAGGGCTTTTATTATTCACTTACTAAGAAGTATGGAGGTAGACCATCTGGAGATAGGTCCAGTGGCTCAGTGATGTTGTGAAGGACCCCTGTCCGTTTCATGTGTCCACATGGCCAGCCTCAGTGTACTGGCCTTCCTTCACAGGCTTGTCATAGTTGCAAGTTGGCTGCCACCACTCTAGGCATATCCTCACACAAAAATAAGAATGGAAGACAGGGGGTGAGAGATCTTTGTCTTTGCATTTTTCTTTGTATCATGGAAGAAAATACTCCCTTTATGTCTGCTTGGTCAGAAGGAGGGCATATGCCCACTTGTAGGCCAACCACCGGCCGAGATCAATGGGGTTTCCCTGATTGATTTCAGATGGATCATTGCTTATCCCATGAGACTTGGCACATGGCTGCTTGAACAACATTGGTGTTCTGTTATCAAGGAGGATGGGAGAAATGCCTGCTGGAGAACTAACAGTGAGTGCCAAAATGGGGACCTCCCTTCTTGGTAAATGGTAAGACTGCATGCTCAGGGTGCAAAATTATTATCGTTGCTTATGTAAGAGTTAAAAAAAAATGTATCGTTACAAGCTTTGAGCCAACTAAGAAATTCTCCCCAAGGGAAAGGTATAATAATATCATATAAAATTTGAATTTATTTCTACAGAAAGTTTGATTTAACCCCTCAGGACACCTGAAGTTTCTTGGTTGAAGCTTGTTCTTCGGAAGAACTTCCACTGGCTGATCTGTGTGTATAGTTTTTCTCCATCAGGTTGCTCTAAGTCGAAATGGCTACCACACGTCTAGTAAAAATCTGTGTCGTTGTGGCACTTAAAATGCCAGGACAGTAAATGTTCACTAGTCTGGATTGTTCTTTCAAAAACCTAATATGTAGCTTGTTTCCTTGCTTAATTTTTTTTCAGAGAAATGCCATGTTATCATATGAAGATCTATTCCCTCACTTCAGGCCTTCCGTGAGGTATCTGAATTTAAGTTCTCGGTCCCTTCCAATAAATAGGGCTTTACCAGTTCTGCTATGCTTACTAGATGGATAAAAAATTAGTTTGTTCTGTTTCACTTCCTTCCAGTTTGAGTAGGAACGGTACGGAATTGACCCATATTGTTCCATTCAACAGATGTTTATTTTGCAATTTTGACATGAAATGCAGTTTCTAGGTGCTTCTCGGTACACAAACATGAGAGACCCACAGGGCTTGCTCTCCAGGAGCTCACATTGTCCTGGCGAATGCTGACTGTGGTGGCTGGAGGTAATTATTTAGCATATCTTTCCCCATTACTTGAAACACTTAGTTGTTAAAGACCTAAATTTTCTTTGGGTGTGCTGCCGTATCTTTTTTTAATTTTTTAATTTTTTAAATTTTTGTCTCAATGCTTGATCTACCTGTAGCTTGTTTGTTTTTTAAAAACTGAATGGTTTCTTATCCAGGAACTTGTATCATCTCAATCGCTGTAAAATTGTTCGTTTTCCATGGTTTGTTTTCTCTTCATGGATTTCTGGTTGTGAAACTGAACGTTGACTTAAAAGATCACATCCTCTACCCTGAGTCTGTAGCTTGCTTCTTTAATGCCCCTGATCTTTAAGTCAAGAACCTGGTCTCCTGGGTCTGAGGAAGAGGAGCAGGACTCTGGATCCTCACCCAGATGCCCAGTGGGTATCCACCTCTTAGAAGGGCTTGAAACCAAAGAGCATGCACTTGATGGACAATGGACTTAACTTTAAAAATGGATGCTGTATTTGAGAACAGAATTCTAGCTAATTGCATATAGGGTTTCTGGAGGCTTTGTGTAGGTATAGAGGATCTTCCTCTGGGCACCCACAGCACCAGCTACATTGCTTTCCCATTGCATTCTAGTTGCTCACTTTTCTGTTTTCCCCAAACAGTACATTATTCGAGCAGCTGCTGTTTTCTTTGATTGTGAGCTGGTCACGTTTGCCATGACATCTTTTATGCTTTGTTCTGAGAGCCACGCACGCCGTGTTTCAGTATTACGATTTGTTCACAATTAGCCTTTTGTGTACATACTGAAATTGTAATGTGAGCCGCTGCCCCAACTCATACTTTCTTCACCCCAATTTCTAGGCTAAGTCCAAGGATAATTTGGCACCTTGGCATAATTTAGAGAATACTAATGAGATTACTACATTCTCTCCCGATCACTAGGTTCCACAGTTCCATCATGGAAGAACTACTCCTGTCTTTGAGTTTGGGCTTCTGTAACACAGGACTGTAGACTGGGGGGCTTATAAGCAACAGAAATTTATTTCTCCCAGCTCTGGAGGCTGGAAATCCAACGCAAGGCACTGGCAGATTTGGCATCTGGTGAGAACTGGCTTCCTGGTTCAAGGATGGCTGTCTTCCTGCTCTCATGGCAGAAAGACACAACTCTGGTCTCTTTGGCTCCTTATGATGGGTTTCACTCTTGTGGCTTAATCACCTCCTAATGGGCCCACCTCCTAAGACCATCACACTGGGGGCTAGACGTCAATGAATATGAATATGAATTTGAATTTTGATGGGACATAACTAGTCCATACAACTCTGCTGATTAAGGCACTGCCTTCTATTATTATGCTACCTCTATGGCGTCCCTAGAAGATAACCCATTTGCCCAAGACAGAATATATGGGTTCACTGTGCTTGCTTCCACTGGGCCATGATGATCTACGGTCTAACTTACCCATGGCTCTGTGGGCCAGAGCAGTGGGTTACGGCTCTGCTGGTTCTGCCCCCTGGCCATTTTGCTGTGCAGTCAGACCATAGTCTGTCAACATAGAGCTCAGTGGGTCAGGGAGGAAAGCTTTGCTGTTTACCATCCATATGAATCCATTCTCTCTGCACCTCCCCCTTCCCACCCCTCCCAGAAGCATTTAGCTGACTCTCCCTGCAAACCTCCCTTCTAGATCAACCACCTTTCTGAGAAAACAATGTTTCAGAATTTTAGTACATTTAAGTCTAAATGATATGGTTTGAAGGTAAACATATGTAAAAATTTGCTTTACCTTGTGCAATAGCTGTTTATGTGAAAAATTATTTGTCAATTGAATTTTTGGAAATGTAAATATGTTTTAAAGGCTCCAAGGGAAATTTTTACTTAAAGGAACCCAGCAGTGAGACTTCTAGAAAGTAAAGACTCCGTTTTCTGGGATACAAATAATCACAAATTGTTCTGTGAATTTGGTTTGGAGAGTTTATCTCTCTCTCTCTCACTGGCTTTTTAATCTTTAGGTGATATTCTGTTGTGTAGAAATTGGGACAGTGTTCTCATCACACTGTTGGGGGTTATTTTCAAGCCATGAGGTAATAGTTCATAGTAGAAACCTGAATTAATTCTCAGAATTAATTAATGAATCAATCAAACTCTGTTTCTGTCTCTGTCTCTCACACATGCTTACACACACACGACATAAATAGGCTTATAAATTACACTGCATTTGAAGTGTGGAAGGAAGGGAGGGACTGTTTAATTAATTCTGGGTACTGAAGGAAACTGAGAAACTTGAGTTTTGAAGAGTAAAAGTCATAATTGACAAAATGATTTGCAGATCTTGATAGGAATTTTCTCTGGGGACTGTTTTGTCTCTCAGTTATAGCTAGTTTGAATTTTTTTTTTCATGAAATGTGAATTTCATTTTTAAACCATAATGATTTCAGATTCTCTTAACACAGTTGGTTCCATCACTTTGTGCTTGGTAACCTGTGTTTCCTGTACCCAGGGGAACTTATCAGGGAGTCAAAGCCTATTTTTTTTTTTAATTGGTCTTTCTGCCAGAATACAGTGATGTTTCTATTAAAAACAAAAACATTCATGGGCAAGCTCATTTAATCTCCGTCTATTCTGAAGCTGTCTTTTCTTTTTGATATTCACTTTGTTGTATACAATAATGTAATTGCTCAGACTGTTTAAGAACCTGAAAAGGGAAGATGGTTTCATATTCCAGGTCCTTAGGCATCTTACTGCATTTTCCTGCTTTCAGACAACCAAGGGTCTCAGTACGAGTTTCTGAGAGACAACTCTTGTCCATCTAGATGAAATTAGTACGATTTTATGGCTGAGCACAACTTCCCCTGACATAGAATTTGATTTGTCTCTTTTAAGCAGACTGCAGAGGCATGGAACAATGCAAACCAAACCTAAACAGAGGGTATCGGTTGGATGTTTCCCACAAAGAACACAACTATTGCAGAGTGAGAAGGATTCTCTCTGTAGCTGCTTTATATCATCTTAGCCACCTGGCTTTGAGTTCTTCATAGGACGTAAAACCCAGAAAGTAACGAGAGTGTTTACATTTGTTTTGGATTCCATTTGTGGCAACCCAGGGCTTCTAATAGATCTGAGAACAACCAAACTTCTCATGGGAATACTATCTTTTATGCATTTTGCTAAGCACAGCTATAAATAATATTAATTCTGTGATGGTGGTCACAGAGGCAGACCATGAACTCCCTGAAATTCTCATTTTCTTTTTAAAATTATTTTGTTTTATTTTAATTCCAGTACAGTTAATAGAGTGTTATATTAGTTTCAGGTGTGCAATATAGTGTTTCAACACTTACATACAACACCCAGTACTCATCACAAGTGCCCTACTTAATCTCCATCAACTTTTTCCCCATCCCCCTGCCCACTTCCCCTCTGGTAACCATCAGTTTGTTCTCTAGAGTTAAGAGTCTGTTTCTTGGTTTGCCTTTCTTTCTCTTTTTTCCTCTTTGTTTGTTTTGTTTCTTACATTTGACAGATGAGTGAAATCATATGGTATTTGAAATCATATGGTAATCTTTTTCTGACTGGCTTATTTCACTTATGATTATACTCTTTAGCTCCGTCCATGTCTTTGCAAATGGCAAGATTTCATTCTTGTTTTATGGCTCTATAATATTCCTTTGTGTGTGTGTATGTGTGTGTGTGTGTATATATATATATATATATATATATATATATATATACCACCTCTACCTTATCCATTCATCCATCAGTGGACATTTGGGCTGCTTCCATAATTTGGCTATTGTAAATGATGCTGCTATAAACATAAGGGTGTAATAAAAGGATACAAAATATGACCAAATAACCAAAACATGAAGGGGAGAGGAATAAAGAATGAGTTCAAAATTAAGTGACCATCAGCTGAATATAGACTGCTATAAGCAGAAGAGGTTATATATAAACTGGTTGGTAACCAGAAATTAAAAACCAGTAATAGATATGCAAGAAATAAAGAGTAAGGAAGCCAAGTATATCACTCAAGAAAGCCTGCAAACCATGAAAGAGTGAAAGACAAGAAAGGATCAGAGAAAATCTATAGAAACAACCACAAAACAAGTAATGAAATGGTAATAAGTACGTATCTATCAATAATTACTCTGAATGTAAATGGACTAAATGCTCCCATCAAAAGACATAAGGTAATAGAATGGATAAAAAAACAAAACCCATCTATATGCTGTCTACAAGAGACTCATTTCAGACCTAAAGACACCTGTAGATTGAAAGTGAGGGGATGGAGAAATGTTTATCATGCAAATGGATGTCAAAAGAAAGCCAGAATAGCAATACTTCTATTGGACAATTTGGACTTTAAAATAAAGTCTATAAAAAGAGACAAAGAAAGATACTATATAATAATAAAGACAATCCAATAAGAAGATATAAGAGTTATATATATTTATGTACCCAACATGGGAGCACTCAAATACCTAAAATAGTTAATAACACACAAAAAGGAACTAATTGATAATAATACAATAATAGTAGGGGACTTTAACACCCCACTTTCATTGATGGGCAGGTCATCCAAACAGAAAATCAACAAGGAAACTATGGCTTTGATGACACACTGGATCAGATGGATTTAACAGTTATATTCAGAACATTCCATCCTAAAGTAGCAGAATACACATTCAAGTATACATGGAATATTATTCAGGATAGATCACATATGAGGCCACAAAACAAGCCTCAGCAAATTCGAAAGATCAAAGTCCTACCCTGCATGTTTTCTGACCACAACGCTATGAAACTGGAAATCAACTGCAAGAAAAAATCTGGAAAGCACACACATACATGGAGGTTAAATAACATGCTACTAAACAATGAATGAGTCAACCAGGAAATCAAAGAAGAAATCAGAAAGAACATGGAAACAAACAAAAATGAGCAGTTCTAAGAGGGAAGTTTATAGCAATACAGGCCTACCTCAAGAAACAAGAAAAATCTAATAACCTAAACTTAACCTTAGGGAGTTAGAAAAAGAACAACCAGCAAAACCCAAACCAGCAGAAGGAAGGGAATAATAAAGATTGGAGCAGAAATAAATGATATAGAAACTAAAACAAACAAACAAACAATAGAACAGATCAATGAAACCAGGGGCTGGTTCTTTGAAATTCTCATTTTCTTCAGGAACTACAGAATAAGGGAATTATTTTATATCATTCTTTAAACAGGATATTAGTCTAACCCCAATGAAACTACAAAGATGATAATGGAATATTATAAACCAGTGGGAGAGCAATAGATTCATTCACAAAGAGTATTGGGGAGATCAGTTAAAGTTAGTCTCCTTCTCTTCCACCTCATATATCAAAATAAATCCCAGGAAGGTTAAAGAGTTTGGTGTAAGATATGAACATATAAAATGCACAGAAGAAAATACAGGTGATTATCTTCTTCCATTGGGGCTGCTATGACAAAAATACCATAGACTGGTTGGCTTAGACAAACAACAGACATTTATTTCTTACCGTTCTGGAGGCTGGAAGTCCAAGATCAGTCTGGTGAGCCTGCTTCCTGGTGCATAGATGGCTGTCTTCTCACATCTAGAAAGAGGAACGGAGCTCTCTGGGGTCTCTTTTACGAGGGCACTAATCCCATTCCTGAGGGCTCTGCCTTTATAATTGCCTCTCAAAAATTCCATCTCCTAATATCATCACACAGGGGGTTCGGGTTTTAACATGAATTTTGGGGGGATGTAAGCATTAAGTCCATTGCATTATTAAACCAAAGGATCAGACTTCAAAGCATGAAAACCAGTAGAAGAAATGATGCAAGAAAAATTGCTTTAGGATGCCTGGGTGGCTCAAGTCGGTTAAGTGTCCGCTTTCGGCTCAAGTCATGATCCCAGGGTCCTAGGATGGAGCCCCACAATGGGCTCCCTGCTCAGCAGGGAGTCTGCTTCTCCCTTTACTCCTCCCAACCTGTGCTCTCTCATGCTCTCTCTCTCTCCCCCAAATAAATAAATAAAATCTTTTTTAAAAAAAGAAAAATTGCTTTATTTGACATGCTTCGGAACCATGGAAGGATGGCCTCTAACAAGTGTGAAGTCTACTTAGTTTCTAAGCTGTGGGTGAGCTGCTGTGTTGAAACTTTCGTGGGTATGATTCTCAGAGCCGTGGCTGGTGGAGTAAATAAAGGTAATGTGCGTGCCCTGGACTGTGAGCTGGGGAAACATCATGTGATTAGCCTTGTAAGTATGTTTTAAGTCTATGGCTTTTTGAAATCATATGGGAGTAGCATGAATTGTGTTCACTTCAATATCCTTTATTTGTTATCTCTATTTCTCTCTTACTCTCTCTATTAGAACGATGTGTCACAATTTGTCATCTGTGAAATTACAGCAACGAAGAGTGAAAGTGGAGAGAGGAGGAGAGAAAACATAAAAGGAGAGGAAACGAGAGAGGAGGAGGAAGGAATGAGGGGTAGGAGGATGGGGAGGTAGCTTCTATACCAATATAGAGGTTGGGAAAACAGACTGGAGGAGAAACGAGCAGGAGAGATGGAGGGTCTGCAATACATGGGATAGAAATAGAATCTTCATTTCAGTGTTTGACCTGAACCTGTGGTCCCACAGCTAGAAGCTAGATTCCTCATCTACCTAATATCTCTGTCTGGCACCCTGCGACCCTTGGTCCTGCTCCCTGTTGCCATTCTGTTGCCTGTGTGCCCTCCCCTCTTGGCATTCTTGGTTGGCACCCCTTTCTTAGTATTTCACGCCAGTATTTCACGCCTTGGGCCTCTTCTGTATTAAGGCCTGAGTCTCCCCTGGACATTCGTCCCTGGCTAAGTTGGAAAACCTTTCCTCTGTACAGACTCCAGACCCTGTCCAGCTCTGGTTTGTCAGTGGGTCTTCCCAGGGACACATGCATTTCCCATTTGCCTCAAATTGCCATCTTTGGCTGGTGGAGCTTGCACTTTGTTCTGGTATTGGCCTCTTGGAGGGCTTCTCTGATGCAGAAACCTCCTTGACCTCCAGGTTGACAGAAGGCCGTGGTTTTTGTGGCCACAAGTCAGGCTTTTGGTTCTTTCTGTCCAGCTTGCTTCACATTGCCCTCCCACTTCTTCCTATTACAACCCTGCCTACAATTACAATCAGCCTCATGAAGAGTTGGAAACTACCTGGCTCTATTCCTGAGAGCCTAATTTGCCCTTTAGTTATGCCTTCCTACCATCCTGGGTGGCTGCCACCCTGAGCAATGGCAGTAACTGTGGAATGAGCAGATGGCGGTTAGATACTTGCATGCCTTCTAAGTGACTAGTGCCCATCAGGGTTGACTTAACAATACAAGAGATGGAAGGAGTGGGTGAAGAGCAAGGTGTATCTATTCAAACGGCTGATATATATGTAATTAACTGGTAAGAAGCACTGTTGTTTCAATTTGCAAGATTTTTATAATATCAAAGATTGTTTTGGCTAATTAAAATTCTTAGACGGCCACAGTATCCGGTGGGAACTAGCTGTGCTTGAGAAGGTCATGGTCATACAGGGCAGTGGTATAGACATGCTTTCTCTTGGAGGGAACTGCTGAGCCTGGAAGTAGAAATTCTCGACCCAGTTCTAGTGCCAGTCTTGAAAAATGCCTTTGCCATTTGAACAACCTTGCATTTCAAACTGCTTTCCATTATGGCAGATGTTTTATACTGTCTTCATTCTTCAGTAGACAAAAGCTGCCTGCCTAGTATTTTCGAACTGGCAGAGAGAAGCTGGGGTAGAGTTACCTAGAGGTGCATTTCCTCCCAACAGAAAGCTGGACAATTGTTCTTGAAGATTGCCAGCTGAGTGTGCAAAAACCTAGCCTGGCCAGCCAAGGCAGCTGAATCTTTGTCCAGAATTGTGTTGCTGGCCCACATAGAATAACCTAGAGGTTCTAAGTGTTTCTTTCTTGTTCTCCGGAGCTGTGCATTTTGTTTTCGCTTCCTTTAGCTGTGCACCGCCCCCCCCCCACACTTTCTAACATCCTGTGTTCTCTCGTGAATACCTCTCTCCCATGGTAGTCTTTTTGATTTCTTAAGCATGACTTGTGTAACTTCAAGACTGTGAGTCTTTAGTTATGACTTTGCTTTGATCCTGGGCCAATACTTTTGAAAAGATCTTCTTGTATAAATACCTTGAAATTGCTGAAGGGATCCTCCCCACATTGACATGGTGAAGACAGAGGGCTACTCCTTCCACAAACCAGGATTTCCAAGGAACCCTGATTGGCTTCCTGCCCCAAAGATTGCTCTGGATGTTGAACCACCGTGGTTCACGTACCCACCTTTATGTATTTAGCAAAGACTGGACATGTCAGAAGATGAACTGTGTTAAATCTCAGAGGCAAAAGGCTGGAGGCCAGAATGGGATCAAGGAATAGAAATTCAGGATGTAATTTATGGCTCTTGTTTTTGTGAGAGGAAAAAATAAGACTGTGTTGGCTGGAAAATTAAAAGCTCTTGTACTTGGAAAAGTTATCTAAGTAGGCAACTGATAATAATATCGCCCCATATTACATTCCCTTGAAAATGAAATCTGAGTTAGAGTCCCCCTCAGAGTTTGGGGTTTTTGAAGTTACTTGTGGGGCTCATATTCTGAAAAGGTACCAGGTGATATGCTCTTTTCTCCAGTTTCTTTAAAGATTTGGTTTGTTAATCATTTGGTTTCTAAGCCATCAGGAAACATACATGTGAAAAGGCAGTATTTTTAAAGAATGTAAACATATATTCAACCAATACAGCTGCAAAGTGCCAGATTGTGACATTAGTTGTGTGGCACATTTAAACTAGTTTTTAGAAAGGGGAATTAAAATAGGCCTGAAGTGTGGAGAATTTTGTCTGATGTTTGATTTGTATGCATAGATTATACATTCATTTCCGAAAACAGAAAGCAATACTGAGGTGTAAAAATGTTGGAAATCTAAAGTTAAAACTGAACTGCAAATTATGCTAAATTCGAGGTCCAGGTTTTGTGGATGGTAAATAGGATAAAGGAGACATTCAGGAACCCAGACATGCCCATGAGTGACTGATTGTCACGTTGCTTCTTAAAATGAACATGAGCTGATTGTGAAAATCCCACAGTGTTTTTTTCTGAAGTTATGTCTGTAGTTTTCCATTATACTTTAAAGTGTAGAAATAGTATTGGCTCCTGAAACAAACTTTATTAGACAAGCTGTATCTCTTAGGTATGCTTACATGTATTTATCACATTAAACTCGTGTTTATATTGTTCTTGCATTTCAGAAACATTTCAATTATCCATCACACCTCCGGTTCACTTATGTTGCTCAGATGTCAAATGTGACTCCACAGTTGTAAATCTCTACGTAGTAACTTACAAACAAATATAAACATACCTTCGATATAGTGTATTATCAAAACTCATTCCTTCACTTAATAGAAACCAGCTGTGATGTCAATTCCATTGCCGATCCCAGGCTAAACTGCTTATTAGCGATCATCTTTTTCTCATTTCAGGGGATTATAAAAATTCTCTCTTTTTTTTTAAAGACTTTATTTATTTGACAGAGAGAGAGAGAGAGCACAAGCAGGGGGAGCAGCAGAGGGAGAAGCAGACTCCCCGCTGAGCGGGGAGCCTGATGCAGGACTCAATTCCAGGACCCTGGGATCATGACCTGAGCCAAAGGCAGACGCTTAACCAACTGAGCCACCCAGGCATCCCTCAGGGGATTATATAAGTTCTAATTCAGAGAAGTTGGAGAATGACTTGTGTCTGTCTCAGCCTATTGATGGACATGCTGTTCAGCTAGAAATACCTGAGGCACTTGCCTGAGCCTGTTTTCCTTGTGGCAAGACCCACAGACATTTCCTGGACCAGAGCTGACACTGGACCGAACCTTGTGGTTCTTACAATTATAGGATGCATCTCAGCCACGGCCATCAGGGAACTTTGAAATAGCAAGGCTTATTACTCACAGGTCCTATAGGGCACATGGCATGCCTGAGGACCACACAGTGAGGTTGAAGTTAAGGGTAGGGAGAGAGAGGGAGCTTGGACTCGGGGTCCTGCTTTTCTTGGGGTCAAGGGTTAGGGTTTTGAGGGTTCGCTCTTTATTAGCAAATTTAAAACATAAGAGCAGGAAGGAAGAAGTGGGGTCACTCAATTGGTCAGTTATCTAGGTTACCCAGGGATTTCTAAAAGGGAACTTCATGCTTGGGGGTCTCTGGTTGGTTTTCGGGTAGCTGGGTGCCATAGCTGGGAGCTTGTTTACTCGAGATGGATATCTTTGAAATGGATGCCTTGGCACTCAAAACCTTAATGTCAGGAACTTATGTTACACTTGATGACAGAGCCAGGACTTGTAGCAGGAGAACCTAGCTCCATGCCCAGCCCTCTTGAGTGGCTACTAAAATCCTCTGCACCATTCCCCAGAACTCACATGTTCAATTATTTGGTTTTTATTAAAGTATAGTCCATTAGAATATAAAAGAAAAATTAAAGTTGGGAAGCATTTTTAAAATTAGAGGATGTTTATTTGTAAGTTATTTCCTAATAACGGAACATTTTTATTTGCGGTTGAACTTCAGCTATAAACTTGGCAGGAGTAAACCATGGCCCAGGTGGATGATCAATGTGAATAACCATATATGTTACCTTCTGGCATGACCTTTAATGGGAGAGGCAAGGGGTTTATCAAATATCTGAAGAGTAGAAAATTCAATTTAAAAACTAATTCTTAGGAGGTCAGCATTTTCCATAAAATCCCCTGTACCTTTGCCTTTATGAGTCTGACTAAGAAGGTGTTCTAAATTCATCTATTTTGTGAGGGGAGACTCATCTGTTAAGGTGAAGAATGATTTTTCTGCCCACTTCTTTGCCAGTTTTCATAATAAGCAGTGGCAAAGAGCCTGCTGGCAGGCAAGCCATAGTTCCATGAATGGGCTTTATTTTTTAATCAGAGAACTTGTGATCCTTGACAGGTGGACTCTAGCAGCTTAGTGTTTGATGCATACCCTTGAACTAAGGAAGACTGGATTTTACCCACCCAAGGGAAAGAAATACTCTAATCAGGGTCCCACTGGGGACTGATGTTTGGGAAGCTTCTATGATGTAGAACTGTCACTCACCTATGATTCTGCATGAGAAAAGGGAAATGCATACGGTGTGAACTTCAAAACTGTGAGGGCAAAAAATGCAGGACTCTTTCCTTTATTCTCCCCAGTACTGCAAATACTCACTGAAACCTCGTTTAATTGATTAAGATGCACAACCACACTATGGAATATCTGATTTACAGACATTCACTGCAATCTAAATTTCATCTCCTTTAAGGAGAGAGCCATGTACAAGATTTGTTGGACTTGAACAGCAAACCAATCCCAGTCTGGATTGAGAAGAAGCCTTTATGTGCATCAAGGCAGACAAGTCTTTGCATATACTAAAATCCATTGGTTTGTATATTGTAAAAGAGTGAATTGTATGGTTGTGAATTACATCTCAGTAAAACTGTGATAAAAAATAATTTCAAAGCAAATTCTCATGCAACCATCTACCAAGTAAAGAAATCGAACATTTATTGTATTTGTTTTCATAGTCGTTGTCTACTTTCATCAGTTGATATTGTCTTTCCATTTTCTGTATTCATATGAAACTTTCAAAGAAATCTTGTTTAGTACAATCAGTGAGTGATATGAAAATACTGTGGTAGAATGCAGATAACTGAAGTTTGGAAATCCCAGAGTATGTATGATGTATCATTTGGAGTTCATTTGCTTCAGAACACAGCCATTTTCATCTATTTATTCCTCCAGGAAGTTGTTTAGTTTCTGGAATGCCTACCATGCTTCAGTCATGTGTTCACTTCCTTTCTGGAGCTCATTATCCAGGAGAGATGGTAGGCAAGACTAAGTACCTAAATCAGAATACATCCTGAGATGCAGGGTCCCCTGTTTTGGAGGAGGTTGTTGCAATTTTTAGAAATATGTGACAAATAGGAAAGGGAGTAAAATCATCAAGGCAACAAACACAGATGGAAAACACTTTAAAATATAGGCATACTTTGTTTTATTTCGCTTCACTGGATTGTGCTTCACAAACACATTTTTTTTTTTTTTTTAACAAATTGAAGGTGCATCAAACAAGTCTTTGGTGCCATTTTTCCAGCAGTGTTTGCTCATTTCATGTCTCTGTGTCTCATTTTGCTCATCCTCATAATATTTCAGTCTTTCTCATTATTATGTTTGTTGCAGTGATCTGTGATCAGTGATTTTGGAGGTCACTACTGTAATTATTTGGGGACACCATGAACCTTGCCCATATAAGACTGTGAACTTAACTGAAAAATATTGTGTGTGTTCTGACTGCTCCATCACCTAGATGTTCACCTGTGTCTCTCCCTCTCTTCAGATCTCCCTATCCCAGTGGATCTCATTCATTGTAGTGGGAATGTCAATGAATGTAACTGATTTCACCTGGAATACAGAGACACTCCTGTAAAGCCAGAAATATAAAACCACTAAGCCTAGAAAAACATCCATTTTTCAGTATTGAAGGAAGGGATTTCTGAACTGCAGTGCTTCACATTTCAGAATAAAAGCACTTATTCTCTCCAGGCTCAATAGCTAACCTTAACCTGGAATCCAGAAACATTCCCAACAAGGAATCCTTAGGTTTCACCAGCTGTGGCAAAAGGTAGGTTTATGGTGGTTGTACTTAGATTTTTGTTTGTATGGCTTTTTAAATTGTAGCTCGAGTAGTGAGCTTTATTTGAAATGATAAGAAACTCAAAATAATCTTATTAAGGATTAAATTTTTAAAAGCTACATGGATCCTATTGAAAAGAAAGAAAGGAGGGAGAAGAAGAAGGATGGAAGTAAAGAAAAGAAGGGTTTAATTAAACAAGAAAGCCATTATACTGATGTCGATGTAATGCTGTGGTAGCCTACATAAGCTAACCAAAATCTAAGCCTGTAAAGAAATGTCTCAAGGTTATCCAATCAAAATGGTAGGACAACCAATCACAAACAGCCAACTAGGCATTAAGCCATAGCCACCAGTCGATTTCCTTTCTTTGTCACTTTCTCTATGTAATCTTTCCTCTGGCTTCTGTCAGGGGAGCACTCCCTACCACTTCTGGTTTGGCCTTAATTTAAAAATACTTTATTGATAAAAAATGCTAACTATCATAACAGCTTTCAGTGAGTTGTAATCTTTTTCTGGTGGACGGTCTTGCCTCCATGTAGATGGCTGCTGACTGATCAAACTGGTGATTGCTGAAGGTTTGGGGGGCTGTCTTATTTCTTAAAATAAGACAACAGTGACATTTGCTGCACTGAGTGAGACTTCTTTCAGGAATAATTTCTTGTAGCATGTGACTCTGTTTGATAGCATTTTACCCACAGTAGAACTTCTTCCAAAATTGGAGTCAATCCTCTCAAACCCTGCTACTGCTCTATCAACTAAGGGTATGTCATGTTCTAAATCCTTTGCTGTCATTTCAACAGTCTTCACGCCATCTCCCCCAGGAGTGGATTCCATCTCAAGAAACTACTTTCTTTGCTCATCCAAAAGAAGCAACTCCTTACCCAATACAGTTTTATCATGAGATTGCAGCGATTCAGTCCCATCTTCAGGCTCCACTTCCAATTCTAGTTCTCTTGCTATTTCCACCACATCTGCAGTGACTTCCTCCACTGAACTCCACTGGGGTACATTTCCCAAAGAGTTGAAGTGAGAACAAAGCCAGGTAGCCAATAGTTGTTAATTCTGATTTGGTGTACTAAAATGACAGCTGCATTTTTAGAGTTCAAATTAAAAATGTAAACAGTTAGGTCTGGAGATTATGATATATTGTAATGCAAATAAGCAAAACTTCATCTAGTCAGAGCTCAAACCTGTTTTATTTAATAAATCAACAAATATTTATTGCATATTTACTGGGTATTGGGAAATGAGCAAAGTGTTCCAGAGCTAAGCTCATTTTCTTTCCCTGGTTTCTTTTCTTTATTTCCCTATTTCTGTTGCCCTTTTTCTACTCCCAGGGGCTCACTTTCATTTTTGGAGCTATAGCCAATCAATTACATTAATTTTAAATTCTTAGTCTTTTTCTTCTACACACGTGCATGCCATTATTCCTGTCCTTTTATTGGAGATCAGACAATTTCTCCCTCAAACAGGGACCATTGCGTTTGCTTCCCTACTGGTGGGCTCTGTGCTATTGGACCAGAGAAATATTGTTCTCTTTGGGATTCACTTTCTGAAGAGGCAAGGGAATGACTTGGTTGCTGAGGTTAGGGCAGACCTGAGCAAGGGCTGGGATTAGAGCATGGTAGAGCTCTAAACAGGACAAGTGATTGGAAAGACCACAGAAGCAGGCAAGAAGAGGAAATCAGGATGGCTAAGCAGAAGAGTTGGCAGGAATCAAAGTCATAGGCAACAGGCTGAGATCAGAGAGGTCAGTTGGTGTCATCGAGTTCTGTCAGCAGATATTATAGGTCTAGATTGCAGCTTTGGGACTCTAGGGTCCTGTGAGGATGGATGAGAGAAACCCTGGCATTTTATATATCCTTCCCGAATTAGACTGACCTCCAACTCTGTGCTCCAGCCAATCTCATACACTTATCTCTCTCCATGTTTCCTTTGTTCTTCTCTTTCATGCATTTGTTTATGAATTCTTTTTGAAATTCTATCCAGTTTTCAAAATCCATCTTAAAGCTAGCTGTTTCTTTCTTTTTTTTAAAAAAGATTTTATTTATTTATTTGACAGAGACAGAGATAGCGAGAGCAGGAACACAAGCAGGGGGAGTGGGAGAGGGAGAAACAGGCTTCCTGCCGAGCAGGGAGCCCAATGTGGGGCTCGATCCCAGGACCCTGGGATCATGACCTGAGCCGAAGGCAGATGCTTAATGACTGAGCCACCCAGGCGCCCAAAGCTAGCTGTTTCTTTAAGGTTTCCTGATCACGTTGGCTAGAGATATTTTTCTCTTCAAAATTCGCATTTGTAAGAGTCAAAGGAATGAGCATTTATTTGAGTGCTTATACATGCAAAATTTTTGATTTGAGCTTTCTTTGCTTAATCCTTATTAGAACCTCGTATAAAGGAGGTCCCTGATTGAAAGATGTGAGGACTGAATCTAAAGACTGATAATACTGTCTGCTTTTTTGAGTCATCATGGCCCATCCATTAGGATTCTGAAATAAGATAAAAGGATGGGGAAGACTAGAGATGTCTTGGCTGGATCTCCTAGGAGATTTTGTGGGTCACGTGATGTTCAACCTACTATGGGACTCAGATAATATCCTGGTATAACTTGACTGAAGAGAAGGAAGTATTTATAGGAAGTTTATAAGTTAATACATCACAGTATTTCTATAGTGTCCTCCCAGTACTGACTCATTGCTCCTATACATACAATCAAAAGGTACAGCAGGAGACATTCTGAGATAGGATCACCTAGGGGGAGAGTGGACAGAGAAGAGGGGGGCCCACAACTGAATACTGAAATGTCCTCACACCTAGGGGGTGTTCACTTGTGGCAAAGGCTTCTCAGAAATTGACTAAAATGAGGGCAGAAAAAGGGGCTTGTTAGGATGGAGGTTCATGGTTACTTTGATAGAAGTCCTTTCTAATGAAATGGGGGACAAAATCTTTATCATAACAGATAGATGAGAGCTGTAGAAAGCTTTTCTATGAAGGGAGGAGAGAAATGGGCCAACCTGTGGAGAGATGTGAGTCAAGGGATTATTTGTTGAGATGGGAAATAATACAGCAAAGTTATGATGAAAATAATGTAGGAAAGAGCAATAACATACTTGATCATATCACCCTCATAATTCTGAGACTTCTCATACCTTAAAGATTCCATTATTAATTACTTAGGTGGCTAGGGTTTAGAGCCAAGTTCATCTCTATAATAGGTTTTATCACTTAAGAATATGCAACCTGTCCTTGACTCCCTTGCCCATCATTGGTCATTAGCCTAGTGGACATTAAGTTTCACAAAATTGAGTAGAGAACTTTGTAATTACTTTCATTATGTTAGGATTCATACCTTGTTCAGCAAGGGATGGGATGAAGTGGAGTAGACAGAGCAGGACTCTCAAGTGAGTTGTAGACAGAGGCCCCCTGGGGGTCCTCAAGAACTAGAGGAAATAGTGGAGAAGGGGGAACAGAAGGGAGAGATGTGTGGGAGGGGAAGGTTCAGGGCTCTGAATACATGACTCTGAACTTGGTTTTAGTAAATTCTGCAATTCACAGGTTTTTGTTTTTTTTTTTTTAAATTCCCACTATGGAAGTGAATACTGGTGGTTTGTGTTTCAGTGTGTGAATAGCAGCATAGAATTGAACAGTGAATCGTTGACTCATGAGGGAGAACCCAACCACTTGGAATTTATTTTTGTGATGCTTCATTCTGCCCCAAGACTTAACTGAGGGGTTGCTCTCCCCACTCCATTCCCAGGATCAGCATCTCTAGTGCAAATTCAGAATATGGTGAATTCACTTCAGTTGATGTTCTCTTTCTTTTTAGGACCTCCTGCTTTCCTCTTCTGATTTCCCAAGGACACTTGTTTGGTGATTTGACTTTCTGTTATCCAAACCCTAAGTTCAAAAGGCAGAATCAGTGTCACCGCATAATAGCTCACCAACACAATCCATTTATTTGCAGTGCTTAAAAAAATTTCCCCTGAGAACTTAGCACAGTTTGAGTTTCAATAAGTGATTGCCTGGCATATCTGATATCCTAGCTGAGGTTTTCATCTTAGCTAATATCTTCCTGAGATTACTTTATAGCCCATTTACTTGGGCAAGGGCTAAAATGTCCTAAGTCTCTAGCCATGTGTTGAGGGTGAATGTGAATATCAAAATAGAAGGCTAAAAATGTGAGTTTTTTATTCTTGATGTTGTTCTGTGTTATAATTCCTCAAGCTATATATTTAGGAACAAGAGGCAGAGTGGCTTAAATGGTCCCGTGATTATCATATCCACCTCTCAGCAGTCATAAAAAGCATGGACAGTAATTCTCCAATGATGTTTGTGTTACAATTTTATGCTTTTAGGTGGCTATGCTTGGGGTTCCACTTATAACTTTGTGAACAACTGTTTTGGCCAAGTGATAGATGGGATGTTTCCATCCAAGGTACACTATTCATAAGAGGACTAATCACTCTTTATCAAACTTTATGCAAATAAAGCCAAATTAGATTTATTAAGGTATGGAAAAAAATAGGGACTTTTTAATGGGTAGCAATGCTGTGCATTATCTAAATGCAATGCAGATGTAATGATGCATTAGAAATGCCGAGAAAATTTAATCAGTGGAGAAAAAATATAATGAAATGGTTGTTTAAACACTGTAAAGCTAATGTTAGAGTAATTACTTCCCATTGAACAAGGCGCGTGGAGCACATTACCCAGGCTCTGTTTGATTAGTCATCCTGCCTGCAACATCTGGCCCTTTGATCCATTTTGATTTTAATATAATTTCTAAACTTCTGAATTTAAGTTTGAGAATGAATGAATAAATAAAACAACTTCCATAAGGAGATGAAGTTTTTACTAGCTCATAACAGATTAAAACCATGTCCCCGGCTCACTTCTGCTCCCTCCCCACTTGTGTTCACCTTTACTTCATGTGAAAGAGAACACTGAAATCCAGAAGGGTGGACTTCCTTGCTTTTTTTTTTTTTTTTTTTTAGAGTATTGTTACATTTGTAGCTATTTTTTTATATTTAATTTTTTATTGCTATGTTAATCACCATACATCACATCATTAGTTTTCGATGTAGTGTTCCATGATTCATTGTTTGTGCATAACACCCAGTGCTCCATGCAGAATGTGCCCTCTTTAATACCCATCACCAGGCAACCCATCCTCCCACCCCCCTCCGCTCTAGAACCCTCAGTTTGTTTTTCAGAGTCCAT
>NW_022589735.1:19288910-19314364 GCF_004348235.1 Phoca vitulina
AACATATATTGCATTATTTGTTTCAGAGGTACAGATCTGTGATTCAAGAGTCTTGCACAATTCACAGCACTCACCATAGCACATACCCTCCCCAATGTCTATCACCCAGCCACCCCATGCCTCCCACCCCACCCCCCACTCCAGCAACCCTCAGTTTGTTTCCTGAGATTAAGAATTCCTCATATCAGTGAGGTCATATGATACGTCTTTCTCTGATTGACTTATTTCGCTCAGCATAACATCCTCCAGTTCCATCCACGTCGTTGCAAATGGCAAGATCTCATTCCTTTTGATGGCTGCATAATATTCCATTGTATATATATACCACCTCTTCTTTATCCATTCATCTGTTGATGGACATCTTGGCTCTTTCCATAGTTTGGCTATTGTGGACATTGCTGCTATAAACATCGGGGTGCATGTACCCCTTCGGATCCCTACATTTGTATCTTTGGGGTAAATACCCAGTAGTGCAATTGCTGGATTGTATGGTAGCTCTATTTTCAACTTTTTGAGGAACCTCCATACTGTTTTCCAGAGTAGTTGCACCAGCTTGCATTCCCACCAACAGTGTAGGAGGGTTCCCCTTTCTCCGCATCCCCGCCAACATCTGTCATTTCCTGACTTGTTAATTTTAGCCATTGTGACTGGTGTGAGGTGGTATCTCATTGAGGTTTTGCTTTGGATTTCCCTGATGCCGAGTGATGTTGAGCACTTTTTCATGTGTCTTTTGGCCATTTGGATGTCTTCTTTGGAAAAATGTCTGTTCATGTCTTCTGCCCATTTCTTGATTGGATTATTTGTTCTTTGGGTGTTGAGTTTGATAAGTTCTTTATAGATTTTGGATACTAGCCCTTTATCTGATTATGTCATTTGCAAATATCTTCTCCCATTCTGTCGGTTGTCTTTTGGTTTTGTTGACTGTTTCTTTTGCTGTGCAAAAGCTTTTTATCTTGATGAAGTCCCAAGAGTTCATTTTTGCCCTTGCTTCTCTTGCCTTTGGCGACGTTTCTAGGAAGAAGTTGCTGCGGCTGAGGTTGAAGAGGTTGCTGCCTGTGTTCTCCTTTAGGATTTTGATGGACTCCTGTCTCACATTGAGGTCTTTCAACCATTTGGAGTCTATTTTTGTGTGTGGTGTAAGGAAATGGTCCAGTTTCATTCTTCTGCATGTGGCTGTCCAATTTTCCCAACACCATTTGTTGAAGAGACTGTCTTTTTTCCATTGGACATTCTTTCCTGCTTTGTCGAAGATTAGTTGACCACAGAGTTGAGGGTCCATTTCTGGGCTCTCTATTCTGTTCCATTGATCTATGTGTCTGTTTTTGTGCCAGTACCATACTGTCTTGATGATGACAGCTTTGTAATAGAGCTGGAAGTCTGGAATTGTGATGCCGCCAGCTTTGCTTTCCTTTTTCAACATTCCTCTGGCTGTTCGGGGTCTTTTCTGTTTCCATACAAATTTTAGGATTATTTGTTCCATTTCTTTGAAAAAAGTGGATGGTATTTTGATGGGGATTGCATTGAATGTGTAGATTGCTCTAGATAGCATTGACATCTTCACAATATTTGTTCTTCCAATCCATGAGCATGGAACATTTTTCCATTTCTTGTGTCTTCCTCAATTTCTTTCATGAGTATTTTATAGTTTTCTGAGTACAGATCCTTTGCCTCTTTGGTTAGATTTATTCCTAGGGATCTTATGGTTTTGGGTGCAATTGTAAATGGGATCGACGTCTTAATTTCTCTTTTTTCTGTCTTATTGTTGGTGTATAGGAATGCCACTGATTTCTGTGCATTGATTTTATATCCTGCCACTTGACTGAATTCCTGTATGAATTCTAGCAGTTTTGGGGTGGAGTCTTCTGGGTTTTCCACATAAAGTATCATATCATCTGCAAAGAGTGAGAGTTTGACTTCTTCTTTGCCGATTTGGATGCCTTTGATTTCTTTTTGTTGTCTGATTGCTGTGGCTAGGACTTCTAATACTATGTTGAATAGCAGTGGTGATAGTGGACATCCCTGCCGCGTTCCTGACCTTAGGGGGAAAGCTCTCAGTTTTTCCCCATTGAGAATGATATTCGCTGTAGGTTTTTCATAGATGGCTTTTATGATATTGAGATATGTACCCTCTATGCCTATATTCTGAAGAGTTTTGATCAAGAAAGGATGCTGTACTTTGTCAAATGCTTTTTCTGCATCTATGGAGAGGATCATATGGTTCTTGTTCTTTCTTTTATTAACGTATTGTATCACGTTGATTGATTTGTGGATGTTGAACCAACCTTGCAGCCCAGGGATAAATCCCACTTGGTCGTGGTGAATAATCCTTTTAATGTACTGTTGGATCCTATTGGCTAGTATTTTGGTGAGAATTTTTGCATCCATGTTCATCAGGGATATTGGTCTGTAATTCTCCTTTTTGATGGGGTCTTTGTCTAGTTTTGGGATCAAGGTAATGGTGGCCTCATAAAACGAGTTTGGAAGTTTTCCTTCCATTTCTATTTTTTGGAACAGTTTCAGAAGAATAGGTATTAATTCTTCTTTAAATGTATGGTAGAATTCCCCTGGGAAGCCATCTGGCCCTGGGCTTTTGTTTGTTGGGAGATTTTTGATGACTGCTTCAATTTCCTTAGTGGTTATAGGTCTGTTCAGGTTTTCTATTTCTTCCTGGTTCAGTTTTGTAGTTGATACATCTCTAGGAATGCATCCATTTCTTCCAGGTTATCTAATTTGCTAGCATATAGTTGCTCATAATATGTTCTTATAATTGTTTGTATTTCTTTGGTGTTGGTTGTGATCTCTTCTTTTTCATTCATGATTTTGTTGATTTGGGTCCTTTCTCTTTTCTTTTTGATAAGTCTGGCCAGGGGTTTATCAATCTTGTTAATTCTTTCAAAAAACCAGCTCCTAGTTTCGTTGATCTGTTCTCCTGTTTTTTTGGTTTCTATTTCATTGATTTCTGCTCTGATCCTTATTATTTCTCTTCTCCTGCTGGGTTTAGGCTTTCTTTGCTGTTCTTTCTCCAGCTCCTTTAGGTGTAGGGTTAGGTTGTGTATTTGAGACCTTTCTTGTTTCTTGAGAAAGGCTTGTATTGCTATATAGTTTCCTCTTAGGACTGCCTTTGCTGCATCCCAAAGGTTTTGAACAGTTGTGTTTTCATTTTCATTGGTTTCCATGAATTTTTTTAATTCTTCTTTAATTTCCTGGTTGACCCATTCATTCTTTAG
This sequence comes from Phoca vitulina, assembly GCF_004348235.1. Classification (NCBI taxonomy): domain Eukaryota; kingdom Metazoa; phylum Chordata; class Mammalia; order Carnivora; family Phocidae; genus Phoca; species Phoca vitulina. Next base: position 19,292,138 of record NW_022589735.1, read on the forward strand.
TAGGATGCTCTTTAGCCTCCATGTATTTGAGTTCTTTCTGACACTCCTCTTGTGATTGAGTTCTAGTTTCAAAGCATTGTGGTCTGAAAATAGGCAGGGAATGATCCCAATCTTTTGGTACCGGTTGAGACCTGATTTGTGACCTAGGATGTGATCTATTCTGGAAAATGTTCCATGGGCACTAGAGAAGAATGTGTATTCCGTTGCTTTGGGATGGAATGTTCTCAATATGTCTGTGAAGTCCATTTGGTCCAGTGTGTCACTGAAAGTCTTTATTTCCTTGTTGCTCTTTTGCTTAGATGATCTGTCCATTTCAGTGAATGGGGTGTTAAAGTCCCCCACTATTATTGTATTGTTGTCGATGTGTTTCTTTGCTTTTGTTATTAATTGCCTTATATAATTGGCCGCTCCCTTGTTAGGGGCATAGATATTTACAATTGTTAGATCTTCTTGTTGGATAGACACTTTAAGTAGGATATAGTGTCCTTCTTCATCTCTTATTACAGTCTTTGTTTAAAATCTAATTTGTCTGATATAAGGATTGCCACCCCAGCTTTCTTTTGGTGTCCATTAGCATGGTAAATGGTTTTCCACCCCCTCACTTTCAATCTGGAGGTGTCTTTGGGGTCTGAAATGAGTCTCTTGCAGACAGCATATCGATGGGTCTTGTTTTTTAATCCAATCTGATAGCCTGTGTCTTTTGATTGGGGCATTTAGCCCATTTACATTCAGGGTAACTATTGAAAGATAGGAATTTAGTGCCATTGTATTGCCTGTAAGGTGACTGTTACTGTATATTGTCTGTGTTCCTTTCTGGTCTATGTTGTTTTTAGGCTCTCTCTTTGCTTAGAGGACCCCTTTCAATATTTCTTTTAGGGCTGGTTTTGTGTTAGCAAATTCCTTTAGTTTTTGTTTGTCCTGGAAGCTTTTTATCTCTCCTTCTATTTTCAGTGACAGCCTAGCTGGATATAGTATTCTTGGCTGCATATTTTTCTCGTTTAGTGCTCTGAATATATCCTGCCAGTTCTTTCTGGCTTGCCAGGTCTCTGTGGATAAGTCTGTTGCCAATCTAATGTTTCTACCATTGTAGGTTACAGATCTCTTCTCCCAAGCTGCTTTCAGGATTTTCTCTTTGTCTCTGAGACTTGTAAGTTTTACTATTAGATGTCGGGGTGTTGACCTATTTTCATTGATTTTGAGGGGCGTTCTCTGTGCCTCCTGGATTTTGATGCCTGTTTCCTTCCCCAAATTAGGGAAGTTCTCTGCTATAATTTGCTCCAATATACCTTCTGCCCCTCTCTCTCTTTCTTCTTCTTCTGGGATCCCAATTATTCTAATGTTGTTTCATCTTATGGTATCACTTATCTCTCAAATTCTGCCCTCGTGATCCAGTAGTTGTTTATCTCTCTTTTTCTCAGCTCCTTTATTTTCCATCATTTGGTCTTCTATCTCACTGATTCTCTCTTCTGCCTCATTTATCCTAGCAGTTCGTGCCCCCATTTTTGATTGCACCTCATTAATTGCCTTTTTGATTTCGACTTGGTTAGATTTTAGTTCTTATATTTCTCCAGAAAGCATTTCTCTAATAACTTCCATGCTTTTTTCAAGCCCAGCTAGTATCTTTAAAGTCATGATTCTGAACTCTAGATCTGACATTGTACTAATGTCAATATTGAGTAGGTCCCTGGCAGTCAGTACTACCTCTTGTTCTTTTTTTTGAGGTGATTTTTTCCATCTTGTCATTTTGTCCAGAGGAGAATAGGTCAATGAGAAAACAAAATGCTAACAGGGTAACAACGTCCCCAGAAAATATACTCTAAACAAATCAGAAAAGATCTGAAGCCGGGGGGAGAGAAAGGGAAAGAAAGAAAAAAGAAAGAGAAAAAAAAAAAAGAAAAAGAAAAAGGTAAACAAAAACAGAACAAAACAAAAAAAAGAGAATATGATCAAATATGATCAGGCTGGTGCATAGATCAGTGCCACACACTAGATTTTGGGTGTATTTTGGTCTGTTAGAAGAAAGTGCCTCCCAAAATTTTAAAGAAAGAAAAACTTATATGTACAAAAATCAGGTTTGATATGATGAAGGGATAGAATATGACTCTAAAAATGAAAAATAAAAATGTTTTTTAAAAAAGGGATTGATAAGATGTTGGTTGAAAAAGGGGAAAAGAAAAATTAAAAAAAAAAGTTATAAAAAAAAAATTAACTTTGAAAGACTAAAGAACCTTGGGGAAAAAAAGCCATGAATTCTATGTGCATTATTCCTCTAGGGCTAGAGTTCTGCCATTCTCATTGATCGGTAAACTTGGTCTTGGCTGGCTGTTCTCGCTGATCTTCTGGGGGAGGGGCCTGTTGCCGTGGTTCCCAAATGTCTTTGCCGGAGGCAGAATTGCCCCGCCCTTGCGGGTCTGGGCTAAGTAACCTGCTCGGGTTTGCTCTCGGGAGCTTTTGTTCCCTGCAAGCTTTCCGTACAGCTTTGGAAGCCGAGAGTGAAAATGGCGGCCTCCCAGTCTCCGCCCTGGAGGAGCCGAGAACTCGGGGTCCCGCTCCTCAGTGCGCCCCCAGAGAAAAGCAGTCAGTCACTCCCGTCTCCCCGGTCTCCGGCTGCACTCCGTGCTCACCCGGCCTGTGACCGCGTGTTTCTATCTCCGGCACCTGACCCCGTGTGGAGTCTCCAAGCCCAGCAGATCCCTGCGGTGCGCTCCCGCGCCACTCCTCCCGGGGGAGGAAGGGGAGTCTCCCCGGATCTGCCGCTTGTTGGGTCCCTGCTGGAGGAGCAGTGGCCTGACTGTGCCGCGGATCACGGTTTATGACAACCCCGAGCTGAGAGCCCGCGCCTCGGCTCCGTCTCTGCAGCCGGCTTCCCTGCTCCGATACCTGGGAGCTCTGCCGCACTCAGGAACCCCCGGTCTTTCTGTGACCCCGAGGGTCCTGAGACCACACTGTTCCACCCCCCACTTCGCCACCAGAGTGACGTCCCTCAGCGGAGCAGACTTCTAAAAGTTCCGATTTTGTGCTCCGCGGCTCTATCACTTGCCAGAAGCGGCTGACGGAGGCCCCTCCCCCGCCGTCTATCCTCCCGAATATCGCCTCGGATTCACTTCTCCGCACGTCCTACCTTCCAGAAAGTGGTCGCTTTTCTGTTCAGAGAGTTGTTGCTATTCTTTTCTTCGATCTCCTGTTGAGTTTGTAGGTGTTCAGAATGGTTTGATCCCTATCTAGCTGAATACCTGGGACCAGAGGAAATCCAGGTCTCCTACTCCTCCACCATCTTGCTCTGCCCCTGTGGACTTCCTTGCTTTTAAAAGTAGGTAGCAAATATTTAAAATAATACTTTGGCTTTATTTGAGTGGTCTTTCTCTTGGCGGAAAGTAGTGGTTTTTAGAACAATTATCTTCTTACCTATTGATAAGAAAAGAATGGAAAGAATGGGTTGTAGGAACCCATGTCTACTTCCTCTTATGAAAGTTTATGTTCTTGTTGAAAAGTTAGAAAATTTAGGTAATAAACATAAGAAAATAAATATCACCCATAATCATATTTCTCAGAAGCAAAAATTATTAATATTTGGGAGGAATTTCTTACTAAAAACTGACAATCTATTCTAGTCTGATAATCTCATAATTCAGGAATTAGCAGTGCCGTTAAAAGTGTCAGAGCTGGAGTCTGGTCGCCTGGGTCCAAATACTGTTTCACCTTGGGCAAGTTACTTGTGTTCTTGGTGACTCATTTTCCCCACTTATAAAATATAGACAGTAATAGTAACTGCTTCATGGCATTGTTGTGAAAATTAAATGAGGTAATTAATATATGCAATGGATTTAAAACAATGCCAAACACATAATGAATGTAATGTTTATAGATGTCAGCTATTAGTACTGCTATTATCATGAGTGTTCTCTGATTATAAGAATTATATTCTGGGGGCACCTGGGTGGCTTAGTTGGTTAAGCGACTAACTCTTGATTTTGCCTCAGGTCATGATCTCAGGGTCTTGAGATGGAGCCCCATGCTAGGCATGAAACCTGCTTAGGATTCTCTCTCTCCCTCTCCCTCTGCCCTTCCCTCCTCATGGGACCCTGCTCTTGCAAACTCTCTAAAACAAAAAAAAAAAGAATTATATTCTGTGTATAATTTTATAATATACCTTTTTTCATTTATTAATATAGCATCTACCTTTTATGTCAATAGATGTTTTCTAAAAGTATATTTTTCCTAATGAATACATTGATGGATTTTTGACTGGTATATAATTTTTAAAAAATTTTTATAAACAATGTTTCCTTAGAATTCATTTTTAGGAATGAACTTACTGGGCCAAAATGTATAAACATTTGAAAACTTTTAATATGTAGAGTGAAATTGCCCTCTCTAAAGATGTGAGCATGTCCTTTCCTCTCCTCCCTCCCCAAATACGGATATTATTAGCTTCTAGAAAAAAAAATTAACAGTTTAATGGGTGAAAGTGGTATGTTGTGGTTTTTCTTATTTGCATTTGCATTTATTTTTCCTCCTGTATTCTGGGATTTTCTCTTCTGTCAATTTCCTATTCATATCCTCTGTTCATTTATCTTTTGGAGCATAAGTCTTCTGGTTTTTAAATTGTGGGCATTTTTTTAAAGCTTAAGGAGATTAACTTTTTGCCAGAAATATTGCAAATATTTTCCCCAGTTTATGGTTTGCTTTGAATCTTGTTATATGGTTTTTATTTTGGCTATATAGATCTTCTAAAGGTTTTATGTAGTCAAATTACTCACTATTTTTGTTTACGATTTCTAGTTTTGGAGTCAAATTCAGAGACTTATATCTCTAGTTATCCTAGTGAGTATGAAATGGTGCCTCATTGTGGTTTTGATTTGCATATTCATGATGGCTGATGCCAACTTTACTTTGTCACAGTTTTCTTTATGCCCAAAATGCCTGCAGAAAAATCTCTGTTTTTCTTTCCTTGCCTTTTGCTTTGTGTTCTTTATAAACCCTAATATTGGTCGAGTCAGGGTAGAACACAGCAACTGCTCTAGGGATTTCAGTTAGAGAGGATTTAAGAGACGGATTTGGAGATTTGGAAGTCCTGGAGGAACAGAAGTCGGGGGGGCTGCCCTTTGCCCTATTGATTTCAAGGGTTTAGACTGTGGCTAGAATCCAAAGAGCAGCAAACTGCTCCAGCTATGGTTTCTGTTGCTGCCACAGTTGCCTGTCCTACCCTGGAATCCTGAGCCGGCCACAAAACCTCAAGTCCCCTTGACCCTTTTGGTCAGCAGCAATAGCAGCAGGAAAATGGCCTCCTCCTGACTCCCAAAAGTCTTGCAAGTGCATCTGATTGGTAATGACTTAATTGTGTAAGCCCCATCTAAACAGGAGACTATGTAGAAAGGGATGGGAATCAATGTGAAATGCTCATAGACCATGATCAGCCACTGTTCATTCCTCAGGACCTGATTGAAAAACAGTAGTTTATGAATATTCACAGTTTCTCACTCCCCCATCTCCTGAATCGAAAGGATCTTTGGCTCTCAGTGACAGCAAATGGGTATGGGCTTTGGTTGAAAGCATAAATGGATAGAAATAGGAATCAAAAGGAACTAAGAAAGGCTAAATTTTATCAGATTTATATTATATATTTATATTATATTTATATTTATATTAAGTGTAAATAGTTAATATTGGAAGAAAGGCTTAGCTCAGAGAAATCCCAAATGATGTGGAGAGAAGACCCAGGTTGGGCTGAAGTTGAGGAACTATTTGTGGGCGGCCCCAAGAGTAAGACTGGGAGAATGGTTGGTGCAACCATTCATACTAAGGGCTACTTGTACACAGAGAGTTGGAAATGCTCTTGAGCATAATGTATAGTGATCCCTTTGGCATCTTTCAAGGGACTGGATTAATGATTTAGACTGCATTTCTCTGTTTTATGGGTATCAAATTCAATGCTTTTTTATTTTTATTTTTATTTTTTTTCTGAATGTGATACCATGCTGGGCCTGGTTGAGAAGGAACCCACCTTTATTTTGGATTCATTCTCTTTATCTAATTATTATTAATGAATGACTCATTATTTATGTGAACAGAACTGAAATTTGCATGGTTGGGGGGAGAAAGCATCCAGATATTAAAATATCAAAAGTTTGAGTGAGAAATGTTTACAGTTAGCTGGATCTCTCTTCTCTAACACCTGCAGCAGAGGCTCTCTGGGAACCTCCTCCATAGTATGTGTGAACTTCTTAGTTGAGATGCAGAAGGAAATGGGTTAGGAAGAAAGGGGACATGTGACTTTCATTGGAATAACATACATTGTTCTAAACCTAATGAGAAACTATTCGGTAAATTGTACTTAAAGTCTGTTTTCTGATACTCAAAATATGTTTAAAGGTATTCATTGTGAAGAAGATTTGACGCTTTGAAGAATAGACTCAAGAGAAACATTTTCTCTTAGTAGAATGTAATTACTTAAAATTGAAGGGTCTTGAGAGTAGAGTTAATTAGTTATTTTTTAATACAAGGCTTAGTAAAAAGTGGTCTTACCACACTGATAAGCTCAAAAGAAGTGCTGGTTGATTGTGTTTATCAAGTGGAACAAAAAAAAGTAAACTTTGTTTTTCTTTTGGGGAAAAGTTAATCATAAGGATGCTAGATTCCTTGCCATAGCTTCTTTTTTTGTTTTAGGTATTGGTTGCTGTTGCAGGAGCATTTATTTCTAATCCCAGCGAGAATCCACAGACCCGTTGGAATTTAGGAAAGAGAAGGATTAAATTAGAGTAGATTGCAAGGCAGACACGGTGGGAAGTTTTCTTTCCACTCAGATTTCAGGAGAGCACAAAATCATTTCTTTTAACAAATAGATTAAATGTTAGAATCAAAGGCAGTTTCAGAATTTGGGGATTATGGAATGGACTTAAGAACTTATCTAGTCTTGCCCTCAATGTTTCTTAGGAGGAAATTGAAAAGTGCGCGAGGGTGATAAATTTCCCAAGATCATGCAGGTTGAATTTTGCCTGTAGTCTATTGGATCTTCTACTGCACTAAGATCTCTGTACTGACAGGCTATAATGGAGTTCAGTGGTGTCTCCTTTATGTGGAGCTAGAACAGGTGAACCAGTTAAGGGTAGGAGAGCCACTCAGAACAATGCATATGGTCTAGAAGTGTTCACTTTAAGAAGAGACCTAAGTATGTTTCTATCCACGGCTGAGCAGTTGAGAGTGACAATGTGTAGAACTAGAGTCAGGGTTGGGCCTGACTCTCTTACTGCCACTTGTAGCCCTGTATTAATTTCTCTCTTGTGGAGAGTAGTTTGCAAATCAAGATTTTATCATATAGTAGTCCCTTATTATCTGCGACTTTGCTTTCTGCAGTTTCAGTTACGCGCCATCAACCATTATCTGGAAGCAGATGATCCTCTTTCTGATGTATGGTCAGAGGGTCGTTAGTTGTAGCCTAATGGTCCAACACAATGCCCATTTCGTTCACCTCTCTTCATCTCATCACATAGGCATTGTATCATCTCATACCATCATAAGAAGAAAGGTGAGTACAGTGTGGTACGATATTTTGAGGTAGCGAGAGAGCCCTTCTCTCTCATTCACATAACTTTTATTACAATATATTGTTGTATTCTATTTTATTATTAGTTATTGTTGTTAATCTCTTACTGTGCCTAATTTATAAATTAAACTTTATCACAGGTATGTACGTATAGGAAACAGCATAGGATGTGTAGGGCTCCGTGCTGTGTTTTCAGGCATGCACTGGTGTCTTGCAACATATTCCCTGCAGATAAGGGGAATGTACAATACTTGACTCAGGTGTCTGTTTTTAGCTGGGCTCTCAGTTCATCATGTTTAAACTTGAAGATACCTGAATTTTAGAGTTGTGTCACCTAGAGTTTTTGCCCACAAAGTTCTTATTTATTGGTTTTCTTAATAGATGAAGGTGGCAGTTGCTTACGTATAAAAGGGTTTCTTCTGCAAAGATATCTCACCACTTGGTCCATTACTGGTGTCTGAGTGCTGTCCATAGAGAGCCATTCCTTTGATTTAGGCATTTCTTCATCTAGCCATTTGTGTTTTAAAACTCATATACCCCTGGAAAGGATAAAAAAAAGTAAGGTGAGTGTGAGGAAACAATTTTCAGCCACTTGAGGATTTGCCTAGCATTCTGATGTTTACAATGATGACCTTCAGGAATTGCAAGATCCTGAATCATTATTTTTATTCCCTCTCCTCCTATTACTAAAACAAGGTCTAGTTCTTAAATTGGATATCAGGCTAATGTGTGCTCTTTTTATTATTATGCTCCAGAGCTTATGTATGTTTCACATGTATTCTTTTACATATATCAAAATATTAAATAATAACATATTTAAAAATTCAGTTATGCAACTTGAGAATAGGGATCATTTAAAATTTTTGTGTTTGTCAGTGTTTTAATCAAAGCACTTAAAATATCTTGGCCAAAGCACGTAATATTTTGAAAGCCAGCATCTGAAAAGGAAGCATCTTTTTAAAATTATTTTTGTTTTCAGTTGGTGATTCTTACTAAGGTCTAGTTTAGCTAGATACTGCACTGTCTGACTTAGGTAAAAGAGTCACGGTTGTTCTGAGGACTTCTGAAATGCTCGTTGAAGTTTCAGACTAGGTTTGTGCCTACTACTGGCTCCATGTCCAAACTGAAACTTGTAAAATTTTCAAAACACAAGAGATCTAATTCAGAGGGATAGAACCAATACTTTTTTTCTGAAACATTTTGCATACTATTTAGTGGATGTGTAGTCCTGGGCTTTGATGTGGTAGGAAATGGGGAACAGCAGGAGGCCTGTCTTGCCCTGAGGTACTGAGGCTGTGAATACTCATTGCCAGCCAAGACCGCTTCAGAAGGATGATGTCCAGTTCCACTTTTCTTTGATCTGATTTGAGCAGATAACCCAGGGTTTGGGTGTTGCCTATTGTATTAGTCAGGGTTCATCAGAGAAACAGAACTAATAGGATTTATATATATAATAGGATGTGTGTGTGTGTGTACAGAGAGATATGAGACTGAGTGGGGGGAGAGAGATTTATCATGCAGAATCGGCTTGTGTAGTTACGGGGGCCGAGAGGTCCTTCCATCTGCCATCTGCAGCCTGGGGACTCAGGAAAGCTGGTGGGGTAGTTCAGTCTGAGTCCGAAGACCTGAGGGAGCCAATGGTGTAAATCCCAGTCCAGGGGCTGAAGAAGATGAGATGAGATGTCCCAATTCAAGCAGTGACGCAGGGGGAAAAAAGGGATGAATTCCTCCTCCTTCTGCCTCTTGTTCTGTTTAGGCCCTCAGGGTATTGGATGATGGCCACTCACATTGGGGAGTGAAATCTACTTTATTGAGTCCATCTATTAAAATGTTAATCTCATCCTGAAACACCCTCACAGACACACCCCGAAATAATGTTTAATCTGGACACCCTGTGTCCAGTGAGATTGACACATAAAATTAACCATCACACCTATTTTATGACTACAGTCTTCCCTGGGACAATTGATATTGGCTTTTTCTGTACCTGTTGTGTGCTTTCCTATCAAGCAACCTAATGAAGCTGGCATGAGTGCAAGGGATCACCTGAAATGGCCCACTAATATTCTTCTACATGTGTGAGGCATTTTACGTCTTCTGAAATGTATTCTCATGCTTTATTTTATCGGATCCTCCAATAACCCTGGTAGGTACATGGCTCAGTTTTTCTTATTCTCATTTTATGGATGTTTAAACTGAGGTTCAGAGAGGTGAAGTTATTGCCCAAGATCACTTGGCTATTCATTGGCAGAGCTGGATCTAAATTAGAGATTAAATTTTCGGATTTTTAATATGGTTCTCTCCTCCTATTAATAGCCCTACAATCATATTGTTGCTGGTTTGACCACTGCAATGTGTGCTCCAGTAAGTGCATTCTTTCAACTTCTAGAAATGCCACCTGGCCCTGATACTTCTCTAGACTAAGATGTTCTACATACTTTCTTGCTGTAATATAATGAGTGATAATACAAATTTTAGGAATTTTTGTAAGTACCTAATGTAGAACCCTGGAGAATTTAGTTTGTGGGAGAAAGTAGTCCTCTTGTTCTCTGTTTTATGGAATTACACTGCAGGGCCACTTAAAGTGGATATGGGCTCCAGTGGATAAACTTGGGAGTCTCCCAACAAGGGGGAAACATGTGTTGAAATGCAAACAGTCCCTCAAAACCACCTTGTTGGGTTTCTGGGTCACCCCAAAAGTCTGGGTTTCTACTGATACACCACATCAGCAAGGAGGTATCAAGAAGACCTAGTCATTTGTATTCGCTTCTCCCCATTCACCTTTCTTCTTGGCCCTGATATTTTCTTAGGTGGGTTTCTATAATTTGGTCTTCTGCATGAACAGACATTTCTGCAAAGAAGACATCCAAATGGCCAACAGACACATGAAAAAGTGCTCAACATCACTTGGCATCAAGGAAATTCAAATCAAAACCTCAATGAGATACCACCTCACACCAGTCAGAATGGCTAAAATTAACAAGTCAGGAAACGACAGATGTTGGTGGGGATGCAGAGAAAGGGGAACCCTCCTACACTGTTGGTGGGAATGCAAGCTGGTGCAGTCACTCTGGAAAACAGTATGGAGGTTCCTCAAAAAGTTGAAAATAGAGCTACCCTATGACCCAGCAATTGCACTACTGGGTATTTACCCCAAAGATACAAATGTAGTGATCTGAAGGGGCACATGCACCCCAATGTTTATAGCAGCAATGTCCACAATAGCCAAACTATGGAAAGAACCTAGATGTCCATTGACAGATGAATGGATAAAGAAGATGTGGTGTATATATACAATGGAATAATATGCAGCCATCAAAAAAAAAATGAAATCTTGCCATTTGCAATGACATGGATGAAACTAGAGGGTATTATGCTAAGCAAAATAAGTCAATCAGAGAAAGACAAGTATCATATGATCTCACTGATATGAGGAATTTGAGAAACAAGACAGAGGATCATAGGGGAAGTGAGGGAAAAATGAAACCAGATGAAACTGGAAAGGGAGACAAACCATGAGAGACTCTTAATCTCAGGAAACAAACTGAGGATTGCTGGAGTGAAGGGGGGTGGGAGGGATGGGGTGGCTGGGTGATGGACATTGGGGAGGGTATGTACTATGGTGATCACTGTGAATTGTGTAAGACTGATGAATCACAGACCTGTACCCTTGAAACAAATAATACATTATATGTTAATAAAAAATTTTTTTTAAAAATGCAAAAAAAATAATTTGGTCTTCTGTAGGAGTGAACTTATCTTGGCTCCAGGGACAGTGAATGCTGGGTGCATTTGTATATCCTGAAAGACCTGAACATTACTGTACATTCTTTGACATGTGCTGAAGTCAGTAGTGTAGCACTTCCTAGATCCCTGCTCTGTCCTCTGTTTTCACTCTAGAACCTCCTTGTTCTTTGTGGCTGCCTGCTAGGCTGGGGTGGCAGTGCCTTTTGGTCCCCAGTAGATGACAGGTGCACGGAATGGTTGCCTCCTGTGTTTCCCTCGTGTCTGGTCCCCAGCTCGTGGTCATCCATGACAGCATCCCCAAAGAGCAGCTGCTCAGGTTGGACGTTCATAAGGTTGAGACAAATAATAACAAGAAAAATGAAACCTGTAAAAGGGTCATCGAACGTCTCAAAATGAAACTGTTCTGTAATCCCATATTCTTGTTTTATTGCTCTCAGTGGAGTGGAAATGATAAATGTATGCACATGAAATTAAAACTGTAAGATGAGCTGGGAGAATTCCAATATAGCCTGTTCCTGTCTCTCCCATTTTTGGGGTGAAAGGCTGCCCTCCCACCCTCCAAGCACCCACCCTGGGAGACTCATTTTTGTACTTAGAGTTGTCTCTGTTGTTTTCCCAAAGTTACAGATGAGGTCACCAAAATCACACACTGACAGGGAGCAGCAGGGAACCCCGAGCGAGCGGGGTCACCTGGGTGTCAGTGAACCGCAGGGTGTCAGTGAAGCAGGCGGTGGCTAATCCATTCCAGCTGACTGTTGGCCTTTCCTCCTCCAGGCCCTGTGCTGCCATACCTTCTGGTTTCCACTCCTATTAGAAATCTGGGTTTTAAATGTTGGTGACTAATCCAAATTAAAAACAACAACAACAAAAAAACACCTTGAGGGCAGACCAAGCAGAACATATCTGTGGGCCAAGGTCACTGGTATACTGCCTCTGTCTTTTGCTTTCTCAGACTATAGCCTGAGAAATTACCTTAGTACTTTCCTGTTTTCCTTTCTCACGTAGCTATGGGACAGTTGTTGATTGAAAGTGCCACAGACGTTTAATGTAGGAGAGCTCTGGGCTTTTCTAGCTTATGTTTTTCTCCTCCCTGACTCTGTGCATCACCTACTTTTACTTTTTAGCTTTTTCCTGTTGTACGCCTGGTCTCCCCAGATTCTTCTCCCTCTGCAGGGTCACTCCTGTAGATTCCCGGGGCCTCAAACCTGGCTGCCATGGGAACCAGGCTGGGGCATTTCCTGAGTGGCTGCTTTTTCATCTGAGTGGGTTCTTTCCCCCCTTCTAGAACTCAGAGCCTCTAACTGTTCCAGAATTCAGCACACTTCTCTTGGGTTGTCTCTTGTGCTCACATGTCTTCATTTCTGCAATGCCTGGGCCTCTCTCTCCCCTTTTAATCCATTCTTCCATTTCCTGACCAAAGCTCTCCTGGCTCATGGTCCAAGCATTACAAATGATGAGACACATTATTAGTATTGTAAATCTAACATGAGATGTGTGTTTTTATACATTCATCATTTTTACATATGATTGAATTAACAGATTGCAACATTCCACCATCATCAGACAATACCACGGTATCCCGACATGTAGGTAGCTAAGTGTTATTAACCCATATAAATAATTTTATTAAATACTGAGCAGGTACAAAGGAATACTACAATATACATGGAAGGTATTAAAAGTAACACCATAGCACACATATGTGAGTACTACTCAGTTAAAGATATGGAATGTTTCAGTACTTTCGAAGGCCATTTGTGTGTGTCCCATCCAACTTTCCCTGGCCTTTCAGAGGAAATGGATATGCTTAATTTTGAATTTGTTATTCTTTTGTTTTGTTTGAATATGTAAAACTTTGTTGTTGAGTGTTGCAGGTTTTGAATTTTATGTATAAGAAATTATACCGTATGTAGTCTTCTTGACTTGTGGTTTTGATGAGTTTTGTAGTTTTTGGAGATTTATCTATGTGGATGGGCATGCCTATAATTATTTATTTCCTATTGCTAGTACTACTTCTACAGTATTTTATTGATTAAAAATTCTCCAATTTGTCTCCCTATCTACTGGTATGACTAGAGGGACTGGTTTCCTTTTTCTTCCCTATTACAAAAAATGTTATTATGAGCTACAAAAAGGTCTCTTGCTGTAGCTTGCTAGATGAGAACTGTATGTAGGTACTTAGGATTGTTGGATATGCATATATACAATACACATGTATGCAATAATGCCAAATTATTTCTCAGAGCAATTGCACACATTTACACTTCCACCAGCAGTGTATAAATTTCTATTGGTTTAAATATTTGCTAACTTTTGACATTTTCAGACTTTTTAATTTTTGCCTATCTGATGGGCCTAAAATAGTATTTTTTTTGTGGTCCTGATTTGCATTTAATGGGGTTCAGGTTGAGCATCTTTTCTGATGTTTGTGTTTCCTCTTCTGTAAAGTGACTGCTCCCGTCTTTTCCCCGTTTTCCCACTTTTTGTGTTTTTCTAGTTGATTTTGGAGTTCTTTATATATTCTGGATATAAATCCTTGGTTATTTCTATGTGCTACAAATTTTCTTTCAGTTTGTAGTTTGTCTTTTTATTTTCTTTATGGTATCTTTCTGCCTAAAGTTCTTAATTTTAATTTAATCAAATCTATTAATTTTTTTATGATTTGTGTTTGTGTTTGTGTGTGTGTATGTGTGTTTGTGTGTGTCTTTTTAAAGAAAGCTTTCTGGTTTCAAGATCAGATTTTCCCCTTTGGTAATACATATTGATATCTGGCAAGGCAACCCTTTACATTATTCTTCTTCACGAATGTCCTGGCTACTTTAGATCTCTGTTTTTTAATGTAAATTTTAGAACCAGCTCATAAAGTTTTGCAAAAAGCCTGGATTTTTATTGGAATTAATTTTTCTCAGACCAATTTAAGAGTTTATTTATGATTTCAAGTCTTTCTAACTGTGAAATATTATATTCTTCTATTGACTTAGATCTTTAATTTCATTTAAAAAAGTTTTACTTTTTTACACATAAGGTGCTCACATATCTTTCATTACATTTATTTCTAGGAACTTTATATTTTTGTTGCTGTTGTAAATGCTATTTTAAATGGTCTTTAAAAAGCATTAGTTAAATGGTTTTTGTGTGTGTGTGTAAAGTAAAATGGTAGAATTGTATATATTGATTTCTGTCTAGCTACACTAATAATTCATCTGATTCTCTTGGGTTTTATACATGAAAAATGAAATTATCTGTAAATAATGACAGACTGTTTCTTCTTTTCTAGTCCTTATCTATTTATTTTCCTTACTATAATGTGCTGACTGGGACCTCTAGCACATTATGGTAAGGAAAATAATAATGTAAATAATGGGCATCTTTGTATTATTCTTGATTTTAATGGAATTGTTTTCAGTTTTGCCATTATGTATGTTTTCTGTGGGCTTTTTGTAGGTTCTTTTTATCATATTCAGGAAGTTTCCCTCCATTTGCTTTGATTAAGTTTTCTTGATGACAAAGAGATATTGACCTATATGGGAAGTTTCTTCTTTATCTGTGGAGGTGTGTGTTAGATATGAAGAGGTGTTGCCAGAGTCACCCTCACAAAAGGACTTCTCTAGGTAAGGCCATGTGGGCAGCAGAGGACCTCTGTCAGTCAGATTTTATATGGCCCCTGGCCCAGGCTCACCCCATTTCCAGGGTAGCCTGTGTCCATGACTGAGCAAGGTGAGGAATGAAGGCCCAGTTCCCTCTGATGTGGGATAACTGCTGGTTGGCCAAGGTTTTGTGGGGTCTACACTGCAGTGCGAGTTGCCTCTCTGCCCAATCCTGCTGTCCCTCCCTTTCTTTCATGGGTGTGGATTTCTAATAAACATTCAACACCCCAAAGTCAGCTGCAGTGTCTACTCTTGGGGAACTCATCTTGTAACAACATGATTTTTTTTTTCCTTTCACTCTGCTCATGTAATGAATTATATTAATTGGTTTTTCTTATATTAAACCAACTTTGCATTTCTGTGATAAACTCAAATTTATCATTATTATCACATCATTATACATTGGTAGATTTTGTTAGTTATTAATCTTATTTTAGATTTTTATTATCTATAATTATGGGTGAAATTGACATTACTTAGGTGTACTGTCCTTTTCTGCTTTTGTCATCAAGGGTTTTGCTACAATCATTAAATGAATTGGGAAGTTTTTCCTCTTTTTCTTTATTCTGGCAGAGTTCATGTCAGAATGTAATTTTTAAAATAACTTACCTGTAAATTTATCTATCTAGTGTTTTTTTAGGAGATTTTTTTTTTCATAGTCAGATTATTTAGTGTCCTTTATGAAACCTCTTTAAAGTGATAGGTCCCTAAAGAGAAAGAATTTCCGCAGTGATTCTCCTTAAACCAAACACAAGTAGAAAAAAGATATATGAGAAAAATTTCCCAAGTTGATCAACTGAGGCAAGGTTAGTGGGCAACCCTACTGTGTGGTCCACCATAGATAATTGTCTGGGGTTCCAGGTGGGCATTCTCATTCCTTTGCTATACCCCATATGGACTTAGTGATGTTATGTTTCAGAAAATCTTCCCAGTGAGTATTGTTGAAGGCAGAAATTTCTTCCATCCTAAATTCATGAAATACATGCAGTACACTAACTCAATACTTAGTGTAGGCATTGGGATGTGTGGGGTCTAGTCTTGGTGCTGCTGTAACTGCCGACCTCAGGCCAGTGGTGAAACCTTTACGTGAGCTTCTTTATCTGTGATATGAGATGCTGTACTGAATGCTCTTGGGATATTCTAATCTACTGATTTGACTTATTTAATGGTTATGGGAAATCAGATTTTCCACATACTTTGGAATCAGTTTGGTATGTTACATGTTTTTCTAGGAATTTAACAGTTTTTACCTATGTTGGCACATTTTTTATAGTATTATCAAAGCTTCTTTATAGTATTCTTTTATAATTTTTCTTGGTGCTATATCTCCCTTTTCATTTGGGTTGCTACTATTTGTACTTTTTCTTTTTTATGATGAATCAGATATTTATCTACTATGTCTTTTCTAAGAATCAATTTTGGCTATGTTGATTTTATGTTTTTTATTTTGTCTATTTTTCCTTCTATCTATTTTTTTGGAGTGTGGTTAGAATTCTTTTTACCAAATTCTTAAATTATATGCTTATTAATTCATTAATTTTTAGCTTATCTTTTCTTTTTTTTAGCTTTTCTTCGTTTCTTATGTAAGCTCTTGAAGCTATACAATCCACTTTTAAGTACGATTTAGCTTCATCATATATATTTTGATATGCAGTATTTTGATATATAGTAATTTAAACATTTTGTGATTTATTTTTAACTTACATGTTATTTAAAAATGTGTTTTTAAATTTTCACACCTATGCAATTTTTCTATTTATCATTCTGTTGTTGATATTTAACACAGTGGCATCATGGTCAGAGAATATGCTCTGAGTAAATGCTTTGTAATAATAGATGCTCTGTTTTTATTTCTACCAACTTGTTTTATGCTTTCTATTTGCCCTGCGTTTTCTATATTTTTTTCCCTTTTTTATTCCTTTCTTTTCTTCTTTTGGATTCACTTTCTTTCCTTCTTTCACCTTCCACCTTCATATTCTCATTTGAAAATTATACAGTCTAGGGGGAGGAGCAGGATGGTGGAGGAGTAGGAGACCTGGATTTTGTCTGGTCCCAAGAATTCAGCTGGATAGGGATCAAACCATTCTGAATACCTACGAACTCAACAGGAGATCGAAGAAAAGAATAGCAGCAACTCTCTGCACAGAAAAGCAACCACTTTCTGGAAGGTAGGATGTGTGGAGAAGTGAATCCGAGATGATATTCGGGAGGATAGACGGCGGGGGAGGGGGCCTCCGTAGGCCGGTTCCGGCAAGTGGTAGAGCAGCAGAGCACAAAATGATATTTTAGAAGTTGGCTCTGCTGAGGGACATCACTCCAGTGGCTAAGCAGGGGGTGGAACACTGGCTGGGACAGTGTAGTCTCGGGACCCTCGGGGTCACAGAAAGACTGGGGGTGCCTGAGTGTGGCAGAGCTCCCAGGTATCGGAGCGGGGAAGCCAGCTGCAGAGACGGAGCCGAGGCGCGGGCTCTTAGCTTGGGGTTGCCATAAACCATGATCCGCAGCACAGTCAGGCCACTGCTCTTCCAGCAGGGACCCAACAAGCGGCAGATCCGGGGAGACTCCCCTTCCTCCCCCGGAAGGAGTGGCATGGGAGCGCACCACAGGGATCTGCTGGGTTTGGAGACTCCACCCGGGGTCGGGTGCCAGAGATAGAAACGCGCGGTCACAGGCCGGGTGAGCACAGAGTGCGGCCGGAGACCGGGGAGACGGGAGTGACTGACTGCTTTTCTCTGGGGCTCACTGAGGAGCGGGGCCCCGAGTTCTCGGCTCCTCTGGGGCGGAGATTTCACTCTCATCCTCCAAAGCTGTACGGAAAGCTTGCAGGGAACAAAAGCTCCGGAGAGCAAACCCGAGCAGATTACTTAGCCCGGATCCGGCAAGGGCGGGGCAATTCCGCCTCCGGCAAAGACATTTGGGAACCATGGCAACAGGCCCCTCTCCCAGATCAGCAAGAACAGCCAGCCAAGACCAAGTTTCCTGATCAATGAGAATGGCAGAACTCCAGCGCTAGGGGAATACTGCACATAGAATTCATGGCTTTTCCCCCCGATTCTTTAGTCTTTCAAAGTTAATGTTTTTAATTTTCTTTTTTTCTTCCTTTTTCTTTTTTGAATTTTTCTTTTTCCCTTTTTCAACCAACATCTTATCAATCCCTTTTTTAAAAATCTTTTTCATTTTTCATTTTTAGAGTCATATTCTATCCCTTCATAGTCATTAACCCTATTTTTGGTATATATATAAATTCTCTCTTTAAAATTTTGGGATACAGTTTCTTATAACAGACCAAAATATACCCTAAATCTCTAGTGTATGGCTCTGTTCTAGTCTCCTGCCTGATCACATTCTCTCCCCCCCCCTTTTTTTTTAATTTCCCTTCTTTCCTTTTTCAACCAACTTATTATCTTATCAAACCCTTTTATAAAATCTTTTATAATTTTCATCTTTAGAGTCATATTCCATCCTTTCATCATATTTGCCCTTATTTTTGTACATATATAAGCTTTTCTTTCTTTAAAATTTGGGAGGGAGTTTCCTCTAACAGACCAAAATACGCCCAAAATCTAGTGTGTGGCACTGATCTATTCACCAGCCTGATCATTTGATCATATTCTTTTTTTTTTTTATCTTTTTCTTTTTCTTTTTTCTTTCTTTCCCTTTCTTTCCCCCTAGTTACAGGTCTCTTCTGATTTGTTTAGTGTATATTTTTCTGGGGTCATTGTTACCCTGTTAGCATTTTGTTCTCTCATTCATCTATTCTCCTCTGGACAAAATGACAAGATGGAAAAAAATCACCTCAAAAAAAAAGAACAACAGGCAGTACTGACTGCCAGGGACCTAATCAATACGGACATTAGTAAGATGTTGGAACTAGAGTTCAGAATGACGATTATAAAGATACTAGCCGGGCTTGAAAAAAGCATGGAAGATTTTAGAGAAACCCTTTCTGGAGAAATAAAAGAACTAAAATCTAACCAAGTCGAAATCAAAAAGGCTGTTAATGAGGTGCAATCAAAAATGGAGGCTCTAACTGCTAGGATAAATGAGGCAGAAGAGAGAATCAGTGAGATAGAAGACCAAATGATGGAAAATAAAGGAGCTGAGAAAAAGAGAGATAAACAACTACTGGATCACGAGGGCAGAATTCGAGAGATAAGTGATACCATAAGACGAAACAACATTGGAATGATTGGGATCCCAGAAGAAGAAGAAAGAGAGAGAGGGGCAGAAGGTATATTGGAGCAAATTATAGCAGAGAACTTCCCTAATTTGGGGAAGGAAACAGGCATCAAAATCCAGGAGACACAGAGAACCCCCCTCAAAATCAATAAAAATAGGTCAACACCCCGACATCTAATAGTAAAACTTACAAGTCTCAGAGACAAAGAGAAAATCCTGAAAGCAGCTCGGGAGAAGAGATCTGTAACCTACAATGGTAGAAACATTAGATTGGCAACAGACCTATCCACAGAGACCTGGCAGGCCAGAAAGGACTGGCAGGACATATTCAGAGCACTAAACGAGAAAAATATGCAGCCAAGAATACCATATCCAGCTAGGATCTCATTGAAAATAGAAGGAGAGATAAAAAGTTTCTAGGACAAACAAAAACTAAAGGAATTTGCTAACACAAAACCAGCCCTAAAAGAAATATTGAAAGGGGTCCTCTAAGCAAAGAGAGAGCCTAAAAGTAACATAGACCAGAAAGGAACACAGACAATATACAGTAACAGTCACCTTACAGGCAATAACAATGGCACTAAATTAATATCTTTCAATAGTTACCCTGAATGTAAATGGGCTAAATGCCCCAATCAAAAGACACAGGCTATAAGATTGGATAAAAACACAAGACCCATCGATATGCTATCTGCAAGAGACTCATTTTAGACCCCAAAGACACCCCCAGATTGAAAGTGAGGGGGTGGAAAACCATTTACCATGCTAATGGACACCAAAAGAAAGCTGGGGTGGCAATCTTTATATCAGACAAATTAGATTTTAAACCAAAGACTATAATAAGAGATGAGGGAGGACACTATATCCTACTTAAAGTGTCTATCCAACAAGAAGATCTAACAATTGTAAATATCTATGCCCCTAACATGGGAGCAACGAATTATATAAGCCAGTTCATAACAAAAGCAAAGAAACACATCGACAATAATACAATAATAGTAGGGCACTTTAACACCCCATTCACTGAAATGGACAGATCATCTAAGCAAAAGATCAACAAGGAAATAAAGACTTTAAATGACACACTGGACCAAATGGACTTCACAGACATATTGAGAACATTCCATCCCAAAGCAACAGAATACACATTCTTCTCTAGTGCCCACGGAACATTTTCCAGAATAGATCACATCCTAGGTCACAAATCAGGTCTCAACCGGTACAAGAAAAGATTGGGATCATTCCCCGCATATTTTTGGACCACAGTGCTTTGAAACTAGAACTCAATCACAAGAGGAAAGTTGGAAGGAACTCAAATACATGGAGGCTAAAGAGCATCCTACTAAAGAATGAATGGATCAACCAGGAAATTAAAGGAGAATTAAAAAAATTCATGGAAATCAATGAAAATGAAAACACAACTATTCAAAATCTTTGGGATGCAGCAAAGGCAGTCCTAAGAGGAAAGTATGTAGAAATACAAGCCTTTCTCAAGAAACGAGAAAGGTCTCAAATACGCAACCTAACCCTACACCTAAAGGAGCTAGAGAAAGAACAGCAAATAAAGCCTAAACCCAGCAGGAGAAGAGAAATAATAAAGATCAGAGCAGAAATCAATGAAATAGAAACCAAAAGGACAGTAGAACAGATCAACAAAACTAGGAGCTGGTTCGTTGAAAGAATTAACAAGATTGATAAACCCCTGGCCAGACTTACCAAAAGAAAAGAGAAAGGACCCAAAAAATAAAATCATGAATGAAAGAGGAGAGATCACAACCAACACCAAAGAAATACAAACAATTATAAGAACATATTATGAGCAACTCTATGCCAGCAAATTAGATAACCTGGAAGAAATGGATGCATTCCTAGAGATGTATCAACTACAAAACTGAACCAGGAAGAAATAGAAAACCTGAACAGACCTATAACCACTAAGGAAATTGAAGCAGTCATTAAAAATCTCCCAACAAACAAAAGCCCAGGGCCAGATGGCTTCCCAGGGGAATTCTACCAAACATTTAAAGAAGAATTAATACCTATCCTTCTGAAACTGTTCCAAAAAATAGAAATGGAAGGAAAACTTCCAAACTCGTTTTATGAGGCCAGCATTACCTTGATCCCAAACCAGACAAAGACCCCACCAAAAAGGAGAATTACCAATATCCCTGATGAACATGGATGCAAAAATTCTCACCCCAATACTAGCCAATAGGATCCAACAGTACATTAAAAGGATTATTCACCACGACCAAGTGGGATTTATCCCTGGGCTGCAAGGTTGGTTCAACATCCGCAAAGCAATTGATGTGATACAATACATTAAAAAAAGAAAGAACAAGAACCATATGATCCTCTCCATAGATGCAGAAAAAGTATTTGACAAAGTACAGCATCCTTTCTTGATCAAAACTCTTCAGAGTATAGGGATGGAGGTATATTGAAACCTCAGTATCATAAGAGCCATCTATGAAAAACCCACAGCGAATATCATTCTCAATGTGGAAAAACTGAGAGCTTTCCCCCTAAGGTCAGGAACATGGCAGGGATGTCCACTATCACCATTGCTATTCAGCATATTACTAGAAGTCCTAGCCACAGACAACAAAAAGAAATGAAAGGCATCCAAATCAGCAAAGAAGAAGTCAAACTCTCACTCTGTGCAGATGATATGATATTTTATGTGGAAAACCCAAAAGACTCCACCCCAAAACTGCTAGAACTCATACAGGAATTCAGTCAAGTGGCAGGATATAAAATCAATGCACAGAAATCAGTGGCATTCCTATACACCAACAACAAGACAGAAGAAAGAGAAATTAAGGAGTCGATCCCATTTACAATTGCGCCCAAAACCATAAGATACCTAGGAATAAATCTAACCAAAGAGGCAAAGAATCTGTACTCAGAAAATGATAAAATACTCATAAAAGAAATTGAGGAAGACACAAAGAAATGGAAAAATGTTCCATGCTCAAGGATTGGAAGAACAAATATTGTGAATATGTCAATGCTACCTAGAGCAATCTACACATTTAATGCAATCCCTATGAAAATACCATCCACTTTTTTCAAAGAAATGGAATAAATAATCCTAAAATTTGTATGGAA
>NW_022589735.1:19329364-19389954 GCF_004348235.1 Phoca vitulina
GGTGAGAATTTTTGCATCCATGTTCATCAGGGATATTGGTCTGTAATTCTCCTTTTTGATGGGGTCTTTGTCTAGTTTTGGGATCAAGGTAATGGTGGCCTCATAAAACGAGTTTGGAAGTTTTCCTTCCATTTCTATTTTTTGGAACAGTTTCAGAAGAATAGGTATTAATTCTTCTTTAAATGTATGGTAGAATTCCCCTGGGAAGCCATCTGGCCCTGGGCTTTTGTTTGTTGGGAGATTTTTGATGACTGCTTCAATTTCCTTAGTGGTTATAGGTCTGTTCCAGTTTTCTATTTCTTCCTGGTTCAGTTTTGGTAGTTGATACATCTCTAGGAAACCATCCATTTCTTCCAGGTTATCGAATTTGCTGGCATAGAGTTGCTCATAATATGTTCTTATAATTGTTTGTATTTCTTTGGTGTTGGTTGTGATTTCTCCTCTTTCATTCATGATTTTGTTGATTTGGGTCATTTCTCTTTTCTTTTTGATAAGTCTGGCCAGGGGCTTATCAATCTTGTTAATTCTTTCAAAGAACCAGCTCCTAGTTTCGTTGATCTGTTCTACTGTTCTTTTGGTTTCTATTTCATTGATTTCTGCTCTGATCTTTATTATTTCTCTTCTCCTGCTGGGTTTAGGCTTTATTTGCTGTTCTTTCTCTAGCTCCTTTAGGTGTAGGGTTAGGTTGTGTATTTGAGACCTTTCTTGTTTCTTGAGAAAGGCTTGTATTGCTATATACTTTCCTCTTAGGACTGCCTTTGCTGCATCCCAAAGATTTTGAAGAGTTGTGTTTTCATTTTCATTGGTTTCCATGAATTTTTTTAATTCTCCTTTAATTTCCTGGTTGATCCATTCATTCTTTAGTAGGATGCTCTTTAGCCTCCATGTATTTGAGTTCCTTCCAATTTTCCTCTTGTGGTTGAGTTCTAGTTTCAAAGCATTGTGGTCTGAAAATAGGCAGGGAATGATCCCAGTCTTTTGGTACCAGTTGAGACCTGATTTATGACCTAGGATGTAATCGATTCTGGAGAATGTTCCATGGGCACTAGAGAAGAATGTTTATTCCATTGCTTTGGGATGGAATGTTCTGAATATGTCTGTGAAGTCCATTTTGTCCAGTGTGTCACTGAAAGTCTTTATTTCCTTGTTGATCTTTTGCTTAGATGATCTGTCCATTTCAGTGAGGGGGTGTTAAAGTCCCCCACTATTATTGTATTGTTGTTGATGTGTTTCTTTGCTTTTGTTATTAATTGCCTTATATAATTGGCCGCTCCCATGTTAGGGCCATAGATATTTACAATTGTTAGATCTTCTTGTTGGATAGATCCTTTAAGTAGGATATAGTGTCCTTCCTCCTCTCTTATTATAGTCTTTGTTTAATATCTAATTTGTCTGATATAAGGATTGCCACCCCAGCTTTCTTTTGGTGTTCATTAGCATGGTAAATGGTTTTCCACCCCCTCACTTTCAATCTGGGGGTGTCTTTGGGTCTAAAATGAGTCTCTTGCAGACAGCATATCGATGGGTCTTGTTTTTTAATCCAATCTTATAGCCTGTGTCTTTTGATTGGGGCATTTAGCCCATTTACATTCAGGGTAACTATTGAAAGATAGGAATTTAGTGCCATTGTATTGCCTGTAAGGTGACTGTTACTGTATATTGTCTGTGTTCCTTTCTGGTCTATGTTGCTTTTAGTCTCTCTCTTTGCTTAGAGGACCCCTTTCAATATTTCTTGTAGGGCCGGTTTTGTGTTTGCAAATTCCTTTAGTTTTTGTTTGTCCTGGAAGCTTTTTATCTCTCCTTCAATTTTCAATGACAGCCTAGCTGGATATAGTATTCTTGGCTGCATATTTTTCTCATTTAGTGCTCTGAATATATCCTGCCAGTCCTTTCTGGCCTGCCAGGTCTCTGTGGATAAGTCTGTTGCCAATCTAATGTTTCTACCATTGTAGGTTACAGATCTCTTCTCCCGAGCTGCTTTCAGGATTTTCTCTTTGTCTCTGAGACTCGTAAGTTTTACTATTAGATGTCGGGGTGTTGACCTATTTTTATTGATTTTGAGAGGGGTTCTCTGTGCTTCCTGGATTTTGATGCCTGTTTCCTTCCCCAAATTAGGGAAGTTCTCTGCTATAATTTGCTCCAATATACCTTCTGCCCCTCTCTCTCTTTCTTCTTCTTCTGGGATCCCAATTATTCTAATGTTGTTTCGTCTTATGGTATCGCTTATCTCTCGAATTCTGCCCTCGTGATCCAGTAGTTGTTTATCTCTCTTTTTTCAGCTTCTTTATTTTCCATCATTTGGTCTTCTATCTCACTGATTCTTTCTTCTGCCTCATTTATCCTAGCAGTTCGTGCTCCCATTTTTATTGCAGCTCATTAATAGCCTTTTTGAATTCTACTTGGTTAGATTTTAGTTCTTTTACTTCTCCAGAAAGGGTTTCTCTAATAACTTCCATGCTTTTTTCAAGCCCAGCTAGTATCTTTAAAGTGATGATTCTGAACTCTAGATCTGACATCGTACTAATGTCCGTATTGAGTAGGTCCCCGGCAGTCGGTACTACCTCTTGTTCTTTTTGTTGAGGTGATTTTTTCCATCTTGTCATTTTGTGCAGAGGAGAATAGATGAATGAGAGAACAAAATGCTACCAGGGTAACAACATCCCCAGAAAATATACTCTAAACAAATCAGAAAACACCTGAAGCAGTGGGAAAAGAAAGGGAAAGAGAGAAAAAAGAAAAAGAAAAAAAAAAAGAAAAAGATAAAGATAAAGATACAAACAAACAAAAACAGAACAAAACAAAACAAAACAAAAAAACAGAATGTGATCAAATATGCTCAGGCTGGTATATAGATCAGTGCCACACACTAGATTTTGGGTGTATTTTGGTCTGTTAGAAGAAAGTGCCTCCCAAAATTTTAAAGAAAGGAAAACTTATATATGTACAAAAATAAGGGTTTATATGATGAAGGGATGGAATATGACTGTAAAGATGGAAATTATAAAAAATTTTATAAAAGGAATTGATAAGAAGTTGTTTGAAAAAAGAAAGAAGAGGATTTAAAAAAAAAAAGAAAAAAAGGGAGAGAATGTGATCAGGCAGGGGAGTAGAAAAAAAAAACATACACTAGAGATTTAGGGTATATTTTGATCTGTTAGAAGAAATTATCTCAAAATTTCAAAGAGAGAACAACTTATATATATATGCCAAAAATACGGGTAACTACTATGAAGGGATAGAATATGACTCTAAAATGAAAAATAAAAATGTTTTTTAAAAAAGGGATTGATAAGATGTTGGTTGAAAAAGGGAAAAAAAAATTCAAAAAAAAAAAGAAAAAAAGACAGTTAAAAAAGAAATTAACTTTGAAAGACAAAAGAATCATGGTAAAAAAGCCATGAATTCTATGTGCAGTATTCCCCTAACGCTGGAGTTCTGCCGTTCTCATTGATCAGGAAACTTGGTCTTGGCTGGCTGTTCTTGCTGATCTTCTGGGGGAGGGGCCTGTTGCTGTGGTTCCCAAATGTCTTTGCCGGAGGCAAAATTGCCCCGCCCTTGCCGGATCTGGGCTAAGTAATCTGCTCAGGTTTGCTCTCCAGAGCTTTTGTTCCCTGCAAGCTTTCCGTACAGCTTTGGAGGCCGAAAGTGAAAATGGCGGCCTCCCAATCTCCACCCCAGAGGAGCCGAGAACTCGGGGCCCCGCACCTCAGTGCGCCCCCAGAGAAAAGCAGTCAGTCATTCCTGTCTCCCTGGTCTCCGGCCTCACTCCGTGCTCACCCGGCCTGTGACTGCGCATTTCTATCTCTGGCACCTGACCCCGGGTGGAGTCTCCAAACCCAGCCGATCCCTGCGGTGTGCTCCCGCGCCGCTCCTCCCGGGGGAGGAAGGGGAGTCTCCCCGGATCTGCCGCTTGTTGGGTCCCTGCTGGAGGAGCAGTGGCCTGACTGTGCCGCGGATCACGGTTTATGGCAACCCCGAGCTGAGAGCCTGTGCCTGGGCTCCATCTCTGCAGCCGGCTTCCCTGCTCTGATACCTGGGAGCTCTGCCGCACTCAGGCACCCCCGGTCTTTCTGTGACCCCGAGGGTCCTGAGACCACACTGTCCCACGAGGGTTCCACCCCCCGCTTAGCCACCGGAGTGACGTCCCTCAGCGGAGCCGACTTCTAAAAGTTCCGATTTTGTGCTCCGCGGCTCTATCACTTGCCAGAAGCGGCCGACGGAGGCCCCTCCCCCGCCGTCTATCCTCCCGAATATCGCCTCGGATTCACTTCTCCGCTCGTCCTACCTTCCAGAAAGTGGTCGCTTTTCTGTTCAGAGAGTTGTTGCTATTCTTTTCTTCGATCTCCTGTTGAGTTTGTAGGTGTTCAGAATGGTTTGATCCCTATCCAGCTGAATTCCTGAGAGGAGACGAAATCCAGGTCTCCTACTCCTCTGCCATCTTGCTCCACCCCCCTCTTGCTGGATATCTTATTAGAATATGGTAGACCTTTTCATTCTATCCTCTGTGATTTTTAGCCTCTGATTTACTTTTGGTATTATTTTGTCTATTTGTGCTTCATTGTGAATATCTTCAAATCTGTCTTCTAGTTTGCAGATCCTCTCTTCAACTATGTCTAATTTGTCATTGATTTCATGCATTGATTTTAAAATTTGATGAATTTGAATTTTCATTCTCAAAGTTTTATTTTTTCAAAATTGCTTCATTTATTTTATATTTACTTTCTTCTCATATATTTTCTTTTATATCTTGAAATTTGTTAAATATCCTTATTTTATAATCCAAACTTGATAATTTTAGTGTGTAAGATCTTTATAGGTCTGATTTCTTGTAGTTCTTGTTTCTTTGTGTGTTTTGTGATATTATTCCATGGATTGTGAGCTTATATTCCTCAGAAAATTATTTGATGGGATTTTTGTAGTCTGAGAGAAATGCACATCTCTCCAAATAGAACTTGTGTTTGTTTCTGATGGATGTTTAATGACACTACTTAGGTAGGAAATTAAGTAATTAGGTTGATGTTTTTTGGATCACAAAGGTAGTGTTAGAACTCAGGTGAGAAGCATGTGCAGTTGCTGATGGTAATAATGAAATAATGGAGGAAACCAATGTCCAGGTTGAGAATGTTAAATTCCCTTTCTGTCCCCTTCTGAAAGGAATGTTTAATTCTATTTTACTCTTAAATAGGCCTATGGAGTCCAACTTACTCAGGTGTCTTCCATTAAACAGCTCTAGGTAGCTCTA
Source organism: Phoca vitulina (assembly GCF_004348235.1). NCBI lineage: Eukaryota > Metazoa > Chordata > Mammalia > Carnivora > Phocidae > Phoca > Phoca vitulina. The sequence continues at coordinate 19,334,607 of NW_022589735.1, forward strand.
GGACTGTTTTCTTCTTTCATAACCAAGGCTTAAGATCATAAGGTTAATTTGATGGCCTCAGGGTAAAAATCTTCCTCAGTGTTCTATTCACCTTTCTCAATTCCAGCTTTCACTTCTTTTTTCCTGCTCTGAAGAGTCCTTATTTGCTTGCCAGGTCAGTGATGAAATTTAAAAGATTTTTTGGTTTTTAATATATATTATTCAGTATTTTTTTATTTTATCAGTGGGAGGGCTGTTCATAGTATCTGTCCCACCATACTGTTGGAAATTAAATCCAGTTATTCCCATGTTTAAAGATGAGGAAATTCAAGTTCAGAGAGGTCAAATGTTTGCCGCAGGTCATGGGACTTGAAGGTGTCAAGGTTGAGGATTGTTGATCCCATGCTTGTTGTTCCTGTCATTTCCTGGCTCTCTGAAAACTGCAACCATCAGTTTAAAAGACTATACTTAGTAAACATACAACAACAGAGATCATTTTTAAATAAGATTTAAAGCATTTTTCCTATTTGGAAAGGTGTTCACAATTCGATTCTTTTTAAAAAAGTTTTTATTTAAATTCCAATTAATTAACATATAGTGTAATCTTAGTTTTAGGTGTACAATATAGTGATTCAACTCTTCCATGCAACACCCGGAGCTCATCACAAGTGCATACCTAAATCCCCATCACCTATTTAACCCATTCTCCAACCAGCACAATTTAATTCTTAAACAGTCTTTTATGAAGAAAACAAAGTAGGCGTTACTATTTTTAAATTTGGAGACAGACACACCTTAGGATAATGCATGAGGGTTTTTTTCCAAGTCAATGTTGGGAAGTTTGGAAGTAGCTTTTAATTTTCAAATAATTTAGATGGAAATATTAAAAATAATGCATGATGATCCATTTGTAATTTTGGTGTTCTCCCTTGGAGAGTAAGAAGCAAATTATGCTGGTATGTTTTCTAAACAACCAATAACTTGGCAGTTTTTAAAAGTAAAGCTTTGTGTCTTTGAGGAGCACTTCTTATTGAAGAATGTGCTAGATGATTCCTTTGGCACATGTCTAGATTTAAGGCAAACTTTTCTTTCCTTGGATAATTCTGTGAACACTGATCAGAGCATAGGAGATGAGGAAAAAGGAAGAGCCAATTCCATGTCCCTGATGTCTGGGTGCCAGTTGGTGCAGTTGCTACTTTTGGTATAACCCTATAATATGAAAAGGCAATTATAGGATAATTTGAGATGGGAACAGGTGAAGCTCAAATAATTTCAGCCCGAGGAGAGATGAGTGAATGGCAGCTATTCCGAGCAGCCCTGGCACAGTTACTGTAGTGTTTGGACAGGCATGTCTCCTAATGTGATTTCATTATGCTCAGGTTAAAGACTTGGGTTTTAGATCAACAATGTGCAAATTTGGTTTGTCACCTGTGTTCAAAAAAGAGATGACAGAATTCCAGCAGGAGAGCGTCAGTGTTTGCCAAGAGCACCAGCAGAAACATTGTTCTGTTTATGTCTCTCATAGAACAATAGGTCTGACTAGAAATGTGAAATTATTTGTATTAGAGAATAAGGAATGGCTAACATTTCAAGAATACTCTTGAAACAGTACTCTTCATGTGTATGCATCTTTGCATGCTTACTTTTTTAAAAGTAAGCTTTGATCTCTATTTGGTGGTTTTAGCCTATCCAGGACTTTGTGATTTTTGTACTAATTGTACTCAAAGTGAATGAATCACAGAAAAATATTCAATGCTGATCCCACTTAGCTGGTTCCATAATCACCGGCACTGCAAAGGTTAGGGAACAAATCCTACAGCCTGATTTGTCCTTGTCAGAAGAGCAACAGTGCTTAGGAATAAACCTCAGAGTTATACATGACTCTAAAAAGAGCAATTTGTCAAGCGTTTCATTGGCACAAATTGAAATGAAATGAGGTCTTAGGCTCTTGAGGTCACTTTACAATAGGAAGAATTCATTATCTAACTATACACAGAGGAAAACGCTTCACAGTTGTATTTGCTTGTAAAGGATGAGTGCCCACACCTAGAGCCAAAGCAGCAGAGGTCCCTTACAAGGAATAAACTACGTGAAAGCAGAGATTCAAGTGTCCCCGGCTTATAGATTCTTCCTTTTTTCTCCTGGTCAGAGCTGCTTTGTGGCATATTGCTCAACGGAATGAGGGAAATACTTGGGGAGCTCTTTGTTGTTAATACAAAATCATTTGTGCAGGTCCTGCTAAGTTGTCTACTGGAAGCACAACGCAGTCTTATATGTCTTCTCCCCTTGAGGTGGGAGGACTTTATTCCCCATAGTTCTCCATATTCCATATTATTCTGAAATGTACAATTTCTCTTAAGGCATTTTATGACATTTTCCCCATTATGTGGAACAGGTGCAGCCTTGAACATTTAACAGCTCATTTGGTGGTTAGAGATGGGGCATTGGTTTCAGTTTAAAAAGTGGAGAGAAAGGAAGCTTATGTTGAACACATCAATTCTGAGGATTGCATTTTTCAATATATTTATAAATAACTAGGAACAGAGAATTAATTATTACATTTTTCATCAGGCAGAGTTGGTGACAGCTCAGAAGATAACAGAAAAAAATCAAAGTCATTTAAAATGAAAGCAAAAATAGCATGGCTAAGGAGAATGGTTTTAACTGAGGGTGGGGCAAGGAAGTAGATATGGAGATGTACTCCCTTAATCTCTTTCAACAGCTGACCCCTTCCCAAAGTCACACATCAGGAGAAAAGGGCTAGAGAGGCTCACATGTCAGGTTAGGGGCCATTTTTCACTCCTGATTATTTCCTCTCATTCAATCAAGTCTCCTATCCTTTTAATTTTTTTTTTTGTTTGTTCTTTTCTGATAATGTGGCCTCTAATTTAGTCTCTTTCTCACCTTTTTATGGCTGCCTGTTGATAGGAATTACATTGAATCTGTAGATCACTTTGGGTAGTACGGACATCTTAACAATATTAAGTCTTTCAGTCCATGGACATGGAATGTCTTTCCATTTATTTTTGTCTTTTAAATTTCTTTCAGCAGTGTCTTCTTATGGTTCTCAAGTGTTGTTATAAGTGACTACATGTTTGTGTTGTAGTTTTCTTGAGTGGTGGGTGACTTTGGACATGATGGTGGTGCCCTTCACTGAGATACAGGGTACATGAAGAGGAGCAGTCTGCAGGGCATGGGGAAGACCATGAGCCAACTTCTGGCCCTGCTGAGTTTTAAGTACTAGTGTGGCATCTACAAAATGCCCTTGGATGCAGAGATTTAGAACTAGACATTGATGATAGATAAGACTGTCAGAGTGGGTTGAAGATGGTTAGGAAATGCATTTACAGAGAGAGAAAAAAAAATCAGTTTTCCTTTCCTCTCTATTCTCCCAGTAATAAACGATCCAAGTGACACATATTCCACCCTGCTAACCCTGCTTCTACTTTGATTACAAGCCATAGCAGCCAACAGGAAAGGGGGGGCATTGAAAGGAAAATTCAGACAAGCAGCACGAAGTGTCAAGGTAACAAAAGCATAGATACCTGCTTACTGCTTCCTTCTAGTTGCCTGAAAACCATATTGAATAATCACATTTCATCCTGTAAGATCTCCCTGCCAGGGCTTGTAAGTCGTGTGATTCTTTTCTCATTTCCCCTGACAGAAATAACTTTGGCCTTGAAGGCTTGGTGGAAGAAGAGACTCAACTCCATTTCTTCTTGTCAGATCATTTTTTCATTATTCTCTCTGGTCCTCTGTTCAATGGACAGGCCCAGATGATTTCATGAAGGCCTCTTTCTTGCCCGATAGAATCCAATTCCCTAAAAGGCCACATAAGACATCTAAAAGTGGCACAGATTATCTCTAGCCTAGAATGATTTAAATGTGATTTGGCACTAAAGGAGGAGGCTAGAGTGGGTGGGCAACCAGCTCCGTCATTCAGTCAGTGAAGCGAGATGACAGTAACGTGCGTGAGCCCCTTCAGCTTCCCCCAGCCCCTCCCCTCAAAGGGTTGGTAGAATTTCTTAATTCCTAAGTATTTCTTGGTATAATTCACAACAATCATTTTCTTCTGATTTAGTTATGAAGGGGATGGAAGAGATGTGACAGTGGTGATCATCTTCCCCATGGCACTTCTGATCATGGAATATTATATATCTGCCTATTTTGTCCACAACTTTGCAGTGCGGACAACAGTGCCTAGCACACATTAGTCACTCAGTAGAGAGTCACTGAAGTAATTTTTATGGTCATATCAGGTATTGGATATATGTTCATTTTGGTTTAGAAAATGTGATAATTGTGGCCATGTGACTTTGCATTAAACACATTTACTAACATTTTATTTTGTAGTGGCTTTGTGATGTTTCCTAATTCCTTAGTTTACCATTGGATCTCAGGTCTGGCATTGGATACTGCTGTCGGATGTGAAAGGATTGTGATGGTGTTTGTTTGTTTTTTTGGGTTTTTTTTTTTTTTGGCAAGCTTGATTTAGACCTTGCATTTATTGTTACTTGTCTGGTCTACAAAGAGAACTGGATAATTGACAGTTGTATTCAAGTCCTAAAAGAATTCAGAGAGCTGGTGATTAGGGGTGCCTTCTAGCTGTCACTTTGATTTCAGTGGGATTGTACTTCAGTGCTTTGCCTAGAAACATTAGGAGAGAGACAATTTTCCTTTACAAGCTCCCTGTAGAAAAACTCCACCAGTGTGGACAAGAAAAAAAATGACACCTACTGCCTTACTTTTCATCTGGAATTAATACAATCAGTGAAGTCTAAAGAAGGTAGATAAGGCATGTTTTCATTTCAGTGAAATCAAGCTTTTCAAAGCTTTTGAGCTACTAATCCTGCTCCCTCCTTTCTGCTACTTCTCCTCTTTTCTCCAGTGCAGTGTGTGCATCAAAGCTACATCTCTGCCACGAGCAGGACAATCAGAGGCGAGCTGAAAATGCAAAGCGTGACGATCGAACACTGTTACTTCACACAGAGCCGCAGATCTAAGATGGCTTTGCAGTGGTGTCTCATCCTGATTACCAACACAGCCGGAAAGTGGAATGAAAGGGACCAGGCTGGATTCACCTGGGGCTCTTTGGTCGCTATGGAACTTGGTCTAGACAGGCGAAACCCTTAAAGAAAGTCAGACACTAGGAAATGGAGGAGGTACGACTTTTTTCTGTGTGGTCAAGACCAGTGTCCATTTATCCTCTCGTGGTTTTTGGAAATGACTTTACCCTGACAACTGAGAGGAATGGAGTTGGGGGTTGGGGAAGTGGGGAAATGCTCTGTGGATCAGGTGCTCTGGCTTGCTAAGTAGGTTCAATTCAGAGAGTGTGACATGTTTGTAAAGGAAATACTGTTAAATAGTAGAAGAGGTGACTATGAATCCCACAGCAGAGGCAGAAAGAAAACAAGGTGCTGTATTTAGGAACTCCCAGTTGTTTAAATCAACATCAGACAGTTTTAGCTTTCTTTATTGTGGAAATTGGGTTCCCTGCTCAAATTGAGGATACCAACAGCGTGGAAGAAAATCCTAACTTGGAAAATGTGTTGGCCTGTGTATTATCGAAAATTATCTTTTAAACATCCGCTCCTTGGATTGGGTAGACGGTCTTCCACCAGATTTAAAAATGGTCTCAGTTTTCAGAGCCAAAGAAGGAGTTTGCTTTGTGGATTTCTGTTCCTTTCCTTCTAATCTTTATCTGGGGGTCTCAGGAAATCTTAACTTGTTGCTGCATCTCTGACTTGGCATGCCCGAAATTAATTTGAAAAAGGGGAGATAGATGGAGTTGGCAGGGATTCTATTAATATGAGATCTGCTCCCCAAAGACAGAGGGCTGCATGCCTCTCCCATGTTAGGTTCAAATTCTGTGCGGCAGTTCAGAGGCAGTTCGGATGGTTCTCTTCTGGAACCATCTACCTACTGAAAAGGCCTGGATAAGAGGAGGTGTATAGCTTGTGCTAGGCCTCTTAGGGTAATGAAGTAGTAATGTCTAACAGTGGGAGGTAGTGCAGTGAGCAGTCAGGGGCTCAGGCACTGGTGCCATTCTGTTTGGGTTTGTATCCCCACCATGGGTCCTTGGGCCTTTGGGCAAGTTACTTAGTGTCCGGTTGGTCGTTGGAGGTGGGCCATCCTGAGAAGGGGAGTGACTTTAGTCAAGGTAGTTCTGCTGACGAGTTATCCTTGAGTGGCTGGGAGTAGAAGGCTTTCTGCCAGCAGCTGGAGCAACAGGTCCTTCCATGAAGGGAGATTTGGGTGGCATCAGTGTACATGATGCTTAGCTTCCTTGGCCCTCTGTTTCCTAAGAATATTTTTTTTGAGAATCAAATGGGATGACACATGTAAAGTCCTTAGAACTCTGCGTGGCATGGAGTAATACTTAATTATTGCAGTGGACCAGGCAGAGGTTAAATAGTTTGTCCAGAGTCTCCCAGGTGGTAAGTGATGAGGATGGACTTGGAACCAAGGCCTGACTCTTTCCAGCTTGTTTTTAGTTTTGATATCAAATATCTAACATGCTAGAATCCAAAGTGGTGTGAAGAGGTTTACTTCAGTCATGTGTGCTCAGCGACTGGACCTCATGTAGGAAAGGCCTCACCAGCCATGGCTGACTGCAGGGAGTCTCCTTTTCTTTATGAGGCTATACTGCTTCCTCTCTCCCTCTCTTTCTCCTCTCTTTTCCCTCTGCAGAGCTGTCTCCTCCCACTCATCACCCCTGTCTCTGACTTCCCGCCTGTTTCTAGTGATGAGCTCGGGCATGATTTGGGGTTGGAGAGTCGGCCTAAGTAGCAACGGTGGGAGGAAGGAGGAGAGGTAAAAACCCTGGACTGTTCTCCTGGTCTCCAGACTCATGGTGCCCTGCCTTTTTCTCACACTCTCCAGTCCCCATAGCCCTCCCCCCTGGCTCCATTCTTTATATTTTGTGCCCCATCCTAGGTCCAGAAATGAAATGCTTGAGTATTTTTTGTGAGATGAGATGTTAGGGCTTCCCTCTGAGATTCAGATGAATCTTAACTAAATCCAAAAATCTATGCTGTAGGTCTTCTATGGGAAAATCTTTCCCTAGCACCCCACAATGATGTTGAATGAATGATTGGAGTACAACCTATTTGTACATTGAGCTGCCTGTATTTTCTCCCTCCCTGAGTTAGAAGTTGAAGAGCCAGTGAGTTCTGTTTCTGTTTTTATTTTTTGCTTACTATTTCTTCCTTCATGTATGCACTATGGGAAAACATTTATAAATAAATTACCAGATGCAGAATATTCTAGGGAGTACAGTGAAGTGAAAGAATGTATTTTCAGAGAGCTTACAGCCTACTTCAGGGTTGTATGACACAATAAGGAGTGGGGCTTTCACAGGACTCTGTTTACATAATACTTTCTTTTGGGTTCACAGCACAAAGTTAAAACTGAAAATTTTTAATTGTTGATGTTAGTGAAACATATATGTTATACACATAGAAGAGCAATAGGAATACAAATAATTTGTAATAATTAAGTGCTCAACCCCATGCTGAAATCTGTCAGCTGTCCTCAGTCATACCAAAGCTTTCTCTCATGACTTTCAGGTTCTCATTCACCCTAGAGTCTTAGCAGGTAGAGGGCCAGGATTCTGTGGTCTTTCCCCACCCTTACTTACTCTCCCCAGCAGAGGGAGGGAGAGTGACTTAATTGTATTGGTGACTTAGAAGGAGATAAGAGGCGTGGCATTCCATTCTTTCTTTCTTCTTTAGGGGAAGACATGCTTATAAAGTGCCTGAATTCGCCTCCCAGAGGGAATCCTGTCCTGGTGCAGCACTTCCTAGAACTGAGTGTGTAAGTTTAATTGTGGAATTCGGGGTCATGAAGCCCATTGATTCACAAATGTAAATCACTTTTCTCCAATGTCAGCTTCATAATAATGATAATAATTTATCATCAGTAAAATGTGGTTACCGTATTTGGATTCTATCTGTCTTATTCTTATCTTATTCCCAATTGGAATCTGATTGGTTCAAAGCCCAGGTGGGGATGAGGGATGTCATTTGTCAGTCTCTACTCAATTATAAAGGTCAGGTTTAAGGTTTCCTCATGCATTAACTCCAGACTCAGATCATGGCATACTAGATGGATCTGCATTTATTCAACAACTTGTGTGTGTGTTTGTGTGTATGTTTCTTCCAAAGAGAAACTCTTGAGAGGCAGGAATTAGGGAGGAATGCTAATTTGAGTAGATCCTCTTTAATTCAGCTGAACAAATTTTTATTAATCTCCTGAGATGGAGTAGTTGGTGCACCAGGCCCAGAAGATGCAGATTAATAGGACACGCCCAAGGACCTTTGGATCCTACAAAAGATAGTGGCATAGGGGAGTAGAGGGTCAACCACGGGTCAGGGTAGAAGAGTGCTTATTCTTTTTCTATATTTATAACACTTCCTGAATGAACAGCACTTGGGTTAGGCTCTAGGGTCAAGTGTCACCCTAGTGATAAGGATAATCGAGTCTGATGTTCTTCTTCCCATGTCAAGTTTTGTATAGAATAATCCTATCATTGTACAGAGATGAGAGATAAAGAGTGTGTGCTTTGGAGTTTGATTAGGGTAAGTGACTTACCTCCTGTGTGTTTCTGATTCCTCACATGAGAAACAGGGATGATAAGAATGCCTGCCTCATAACGTTACCATGAGCTAATCCACATGGAGGCTGAGAGCAGTGCCTGGCACAGAAGGGTTCTCCACAGAGGTGAGCTCCTATGGTTATTAGCTATTATCAGGAATGTACATGTGTGTGGAGAATTTAGCTAAACCACTCCATTGATATTGCTGCCTTGGCATCTATTTCCTGTGGCCAGACAGCCTGCAAGGTCCGTGAACTGTCACTAGCCCATCCAGAGATGTATGTTCTAGATAACAGCTGGTAGAAAACAGCCCACAGGATCACACGCAAATGTGAGCTCCTCATACAACTTTCCAGCAGCCCTTGTGAATTACATTCTCTTTGAGGCTTTTCCCTATTGTATCCCTTAGATAAGACCACCCTTGGAGCTTACCAAAACTCTGCTCTTTTGAATTGACCAATCTGGCCTTAGTCTGGGAAACCTAAAGCACTCTATCTCTGGTCTCTAATAAAGGCATGTGCTCTAGGGTCTGTCACTCTCTCTGCCTGCACCCTGCCTTGACCTCCCCATGTGGGATCTGTAGGCATGTACTGTGTACTTCCTCTAGGATCTGCCATAGTCTTCTCTATTTCAATTTCCCTGTGGTCTTTTATTGAACCTAGGTTCACCATCTAACACCCTTGGGCTCTACTTAACAAATGTTGAGTTAACAAAGTCACAGCAATGTGGCTTGGTACTGGGGAGGAGAAGATAAACCACGAAGATAAGACAAATCATTCTTTATAGTTCACTGGAAGGCTTTGGGTCTAGGACTTTCTTTAGGGTTATGGTGGGGGACAATTAATAGCAGATTATCTTCCATATCCAGAGAGGAAAATTAACTTCTGTCTAGACTCTTAATTTTATCCCAAGTATTTGTTTGTCATTTGGCATAGCAGGAAAGCTTGGTGCTTGTCTGTCACCAGTAGTAATAGACAATAAGGTCAGCACATAGCAATGAGAGGCAGAATAGTTTCCAGTTTCACCAAATCCTACTTATTTTGGACGAGTGGTGAAAACCGCGACCAAACCTTAATGTTCTTTATTCACATGGGAGGTATAGATATTTATCTCAAATGCCCAATCTGATTGTGTTTGAAAGTTAGACAAAGTGATTATCATTGAATTCAAGTAGGCATTTACTGAAATCCTACCAGGTACATGGGTCCATACCAGGAGTTTAGTTATTATATGGTTTAAGGCCATAAAAGTCATTCAAAGTAGATGTTGTTTTCTTCGTTTTATAGATGACGAACTTGGAGTTTAGAATCTTTCCCAAGACAATAAGATAGAAGTTTCTGGAATTTGAACTCATGATTTCAATAAGATTTTTTTTTTTTTAAGGTTACATAGATTTAATGAGGTCCTGCCATGTATTATTAGCACATTGCCTACTACTTTTATGAATTTTAGGGAATTTTAGAAATACAGAAGATCATCAAGAAGAAAATAAAAATTGTCCACAATATCATAATTCAGAAGTAAACACTATTTAAATTTTGGAATATTTTCATCCAGTTTTAATGCATATATATATATATATATATATATATTTGTTTTTTCCCACAAAAGTGAACTTCTATGTTCTTTTAAAACTTCTCCTTTTAAAAAAATAATAAAATTCCTCCTTAAAAGTATGTTATGAAGATTTTTCCATATTATTAGTTTTCTAAAACCTGATTTTAAATTCCCACATTTCATTATGTGGATGAAGAAAGCCCTTATTGTTCCAATGTGTGTCCCATTTACCCTATTTTAAACATCTTTGTATATAATTCTTGTCCATATCTCTAATTATCCCCTTAGAATAGATTTCAGAAGAATAATTATAACGTTAGAGGTTTTTCCAGTTATCAATTGCTGTGTAACAAACCAACCCTTTACTTAGCCACATTAAACAACCACCATTTTATTATGCTCGTGGAAGCGGTCGGTTAAGAATTCAGTAAGGACATGGCAAGATGGTTGTTCTCTGCTCTGTGATGTCTGGGATCTCAGCAGGCAGACTCAAAGAGTGGGCATAGCTAGGACTGTGAGTGCTGTTCCTACATGTGGCCTCTCCAGCCTGGTGATCTCAGTATGGTGGTAATTTCATGACTTGGCGCAGGGATCCAAGAGTATGTCAGTGGCACAAGGCAGATTATGTGAGATTTATAAACTAGCCTTGGAGGTCACATGGTGTCACTTTTGCTGTATTTTATTGGTTGAAGCAGTCATAATCCCATCCCAGTGTAAAGAGGAGAGACTATAGACCCCTATCGCTCAGTGGAAGGGGTGTCAAAGAATTTATAGCCATGTTTTAGAACTACCAGAGAAGTTATAAACCACTTTCAAGATTTCAATGTATATCATCAGGTTGACTCCTAGAAATGTTATATAAATCAATACTTTTTCTAGGGTGGCTGAGAGTGTACTCTTACCCACACTGGATTTTGCAATTTTAAGAGACATTTGTCAATTTGATAGGCAAAAGATAGAATATCATGACATTGTAAATTTCAAATATAAAATACTAGTTAAATCCTATGTGCGTTTTTTTCAGACCCATGTCAAGATTTAATGTGAATTTTCTATTTTTTGCTTCTTTCTCTGTTGGAATAGTCATCTTGTCCTTCATTAATTGGTAGGTGTTGGCTACATATTAAGACTACCAGGTGCTCTGACTCTAAGTTGAGTTCTTTCACTACCACCCTTAGCAACTCTAATAAGTATTTGTAGGACTACGTGTCGAGCACTGTTTATTTGTAATCCTGACTCTGCCTCTTCCAAGCTATGTTGTTTTGACAATCTATTTAAGCCTCCTGGACTTGGTTTCCTCTCCTGTAATACTGGGATGGTAACACTCGTAGCTCACTGTTATTGTGGTGATTCAGTAATGTCCAGGCAGATGCTTAGAAGAAGACTTATTACATGCTAAGTGTCCAGTAAAGGTAAGTGGTTATTCTTAATATTATTACAGTCACCATAATGGTCGACAGTGAGACCTGGACATTCATGAGTATTCTGGCGATTATCTCATTCTTTCTCTTGGCCAGCTTGTAGCTGTGTAACTGCTAGTCAAGTCAGAGCCATTTGACTTCTGAATTCAGAAGAGTCATGGTCTCAGAAATCTCTGAGAAAGATTTCATCTTTTACTTGTTACTTAAACTCGGTTCTCACGTTTTCCAGAGGAGGTAAGTCACTAACAATGCAGGATGGGCTTTGGGGCAGGGTTGGGGAGGGGGCATCTTAATTAATTGTTGAGACACTTCGAAATAATCACCATCCTTGATTGCCATGCCAGTACAATTAGAAGGACGCAGGGGAAAGAACTCATTTCTTTGTGAAACTCCTGAGACAAAAACTAAATGTGATGGCATTTCCCCGGCCTTTTTCATTTGTCTTCCCATCCATCAGACTGATTGCAGAGTCAAGCACTGTAGAGAGCAGCTTTGATGAAAGAAAAGTAAAACTCTTTTCTTTAGAAGGCTAAGTCCCAAAGGGCCCTCATTGCTTGGACTCAGGGGAAGCCTTGGAAACCAAAGGCTAGGGCCTGGGTCTGAGGTGGCCAGAGGCAGGGCTCAGCCCCCCACCTCTCATTCCTCTGAGCCTGTGCCTTCCTCCCAGCCTGGCACAGCCTCTCCATGCTCTTTCCTTTCCGAGCCTCATGGGGGTGTTGGAGTGCCATGCTTGGAGGTATGGAGACTGGGGGGCTGGGTGAGGGGAGGTGGAGTGAGGCCTGGCGGCCTGTCTCTACCATCCCTGGGGCACTGAACATTTGTTGTCTCCAAAGAGGGCTTCTCTGGCTTCAGCCCAGCTGTCCCTGTGTGATAACCAGCACGGCTAATACTGTATTGATGAGCCACTTTGGGTCTCCACCTCACCGCCTCTGATCACTGTGAAATATGAGTTGGGGGAGCTTTCTGTAACAAATGCCCGCCTGACTGAGCCCCTATTCAGGCATCCGGTGTCAGCACTTGACGCAGACAGCCGCTCCAGCCAGACAGTGACAGATTCGGCCTCCTGCTCACACTGTCAGGGGAGTACCCCCGGCAGGCATGGGCCTGTCACAGCAGTGCCTGGCTGGATCCTGCCAGGGCTGTGGGCCGCACCTGTGTTTCCAAATGTCGGTGGGCTTGAGAGCCAGCCGCGTCCTGCCGCCCTTCTTGTCAAGGTCAGGCCGGCCTGATGGGGGAGGGGTGCTCCTGAATGGAGAGGGACCTGCCTCTTCTGTCTTTTGCCCCTGCTTAAGAAGACAGGCCTTTCCATACCAGAGGGTCCAGGACTTGTCAAAGATGGCGTGTGCGGAGATCTTGGGTAAAATTAAAAAAAAACCCAAACAACCATAAACAAACACTAGCCTGGAGATGCATCCAGGCAAGTTTACTTCTTTGAAGTGGACTTTCCAGGTTTCCTTTAACATGATCTGGCTAGTCTTGATTGAAGATGAAGTGAAGGAAAACAAAGTGAGTTACGGATGGTAAGAAAGAAAGGAGGAGCTCACATTAATGGCCACTTTTGGGATTCTGCCAGGGGTGGCCATATGGTGATCATAATGATGATTTATAAATCAGAAGTTGTAACCTGATGGTCCATGGACTGAATTTGGCACACAGGGTTTTTATTTGGCCTAGAGTGCTTATTTGTTTTTATAGAACTTAATGCTAATATTTAGAATCCAGAATATTTGACATACAAATGTGATTTCTGGCCTTTCTTCAAACACTAAGCTCTGGCAATGTTGGACTTGCATAGGAGAAACCACATTGTTGCCCCCGCTCACTTCGGAAAGGGCAGATACTCTTTAGTTTGCTACAGTGCTCACTGCTCCCTATTATTAGACCCAAACAGCGACTCTTATTTCTATCACATGGATAATTCCTGTAGCTATTTGTGTTGGTGATTCCCTAGACAAATGCTGACCTTTAATATTTACTCAGTCTTGAGTGAACTCTACTTAGTGTCTTTTCTTTTTTCCCCCTTCCTGGGATGATATGTGACATGGCATTGCTTGAATTTTGAAGATGTAAATGCAATTAATATTAGAAAAGAAGAAAAATAGTGGTTTCATTGATATGTGAGGACCATAGTCAACCATTGCCAGGCCTTAGCTCTTGACTTTAGACATATGTCCCATAAATGATACACTTTGTGACAAGTTTTGGTGTTTCTACTGACAGGGGAAGAGAAATATGTTAATTGAAACCTGTTATATTATCTCATTTTCAATCCTTACAAAAATCCTTCCAAGTTAGCGATAGGGTCTCCTTTCAGTGAATGAGGAAATGGGGCTCAGAGTTAAGGCCCTTTCTCAGTGTTTTAAAGCTGGAAATGAAGGGAACCAGAACTTATATTTATGTAAAAGTCTTTGCTCTTTTCTACAGCATACTGCCCTAACTAGTAGAATCCTGTGTCATCTATATGAGCTAAAATTCAAGTATTGTTGAGATAAAGTGTGCTACCTTTGTTAAATAGGCTGCATTTGGATTTGGGGAGCATATGTTTTTTGTTTTGTTTTGTTTTGTTTTTAGAGGGGAAGGGGCAGAGGGAAACGAGAGAAAGAATCTTAAGCAGATGAGCACAGAGCCCGACCTGGGGCTGGGTCTCATGACCCTGAGATCACAACCTGAGCCATAACCAAGAGTCAGACACCTAACCAACTGAGCCCCCAGACACCCCTGGGAGCACGTATTTAAGAGTCTTCAGTAATAATAATAAAAACCCGAATAGGCCTTGTTCATGATGGTGATTTTTTCCCTTTTTTTTAATCCACATGATGTGAAAATTAAAATGGTACTTGATTGATTTTGACAATGAAAATAGTAAGAGCAAACCTTATGGAATACTTATTGTGTGTTTACATAGGTTACCTTACATAACTGTCTTAACAGCCACACAAGGTAGGTAAAGTTATTATCCCCATTTTATAGATGAGGAAGCTGAGTCACAGAGAAGTTTGAGAGACTTGAATAAACTGCTTGATAAACCCTCAGACTGGTTAAGAGCAGAATCATTAACACAGCTTAGCCTTCTACCTGTCTGACCTTTGATGAATATTAGCCAAGACACTAGATGTGCTGTAACCACTGTATTTCTATAGTCTCTATCTAGTTATGCCCATCAGCTGTTCCTCTTCTACAGGGGGCATACTGGAAAAAAAATCCCCTGGACACTTGTTTGACCAAAGAGTAACTTCAGAAGTGCTTCCACAAATGATGGTTTAGGAAGGTCATTAGTAGTTCTGATAGCTGTAAATCAGTTGTTTTGCAGTGATGGTTATGGGGTGGGTCACTTACGGTTAAGTGGCATGATATGGGAATTGGCTGAATTTTCAAATATAATGAGTTTTGTTGATTATGAGAGAAAAAACCAGTTTTAGATGACAGTAACTCCATTGTGCTAGGGTGTGCATAGATGGGGACAGTTGGGATGTTTGAAGTATTTGAATTGAATGCAGCTATAGGACAGCGATGAAATCTTCTCTCTGCCTGTCACATGTCACTGAGCTGCTGTGCAGGGCCACATTGCCTGGCTGGAAGTGGAGAAGTGACCTTGAATAGATTTGAAGGGCTAGTTCCTCATGCCTGCCTTTGAAGACTTTCCTGTCACTATTTACTCTTAATGCAGTTGGAGGCTGGCCTATGTCTTTTGGAGTCCAGAACCCTGTGACTACTCTGATTCTGTCAAGGGACCACATGAGAGTTTTATCACTCTGCTTTTCCCACCATTCGTCCTACATTCGGGGGTTATGTTGGGATCTAAGAGGTGTCCATAATGCTTGTGTGCATGCAACCATACTGATGGCTACTGTGCATTTTTTTCTTTTTGTAGTGACCAAAGTTGTCTTGTTTTGGAGGGAATTAGGTAGGAAATAGCCTGAACAACTCATGGATAAGGCATTATGAAACCTCTCACTGTAGATTTAAGTGGTAATCATCTCATATCCTCTCTTTCCCTTCCCTAAAGATATAATGGATTAGAATCATTAAAAAATGATGAAAAAGCTATGCTTGCCTTAGGTTTCCTCTCTGTTGGTTAAGTAACAGGCCAGGCTGAACCCAGTGCTTTCGGTGCTATTACCTACCATATTTCCTTGGGGGCTGCTTTGCCTCTGACAGCATCCTACACCTTGCTGTTCCCAGGGTTCATCTTGAGCATTTTCTTATCATTTCCTTTCTATACCCTCCAGGATGATTTTGTTAAAAAAAAACAATACACCTATATCTTTAGCTACCACTTAAAAGCTGTTGGCTCCCAAAGAAAACAGCCTCAGACCTCTTCTCTTCCCTGAGCTGGAGCCCTGTATTATTTGCTGCTCATAACCCCTCCCTGTGGATGTTCCAGAGGCTTCTCAAAAACAACAGGCTTTAAACTAAGCTCATTACCTGCCTCATGGTCTCACCTGCTCTGTTTTGTGCATGTCTTACTTTTGTGAAGTGTGTTTCAAACTTCATCATGCATACTTTCTGACTCATTAAAATGTCTAGGATGGGTTGAGGAACCAACATTGTAAACACCTCTAGTGATTCTGGTGTTGGTGGTTCACATACAACACTGAGAAAAGCAGCTGTGTGAATGTTTCTCTCTCCATCTGGTCACTTGAGCTAGAAATCTTGGAATTGTTGTAGACTTACTTCTTCTGCTCAACCAATGTCCCAAGGGCTACTATGTCCTACTGAGTCTACTTCCTCAGTGTGTTTCACATATGTCCCTTCTTTTCTTTTCCTTCTGCTGCTCCCTTCCTTCCATCTTAGATCACCCCAAGTGTCTTCTTTCTCCCTGACTTACTCTTGTCACCTTTCATCTGCTCTCTAACATGCCACTAGAATGATCTTTCCAAAATGCAAATATTGTCTTGCTATTTCCCATCTCAAAAGTTTTCAGTGACTCTCTATTCTAAAGGATAAAGGCTAATCTCCTTAGTGTGGCATATTAAGTCTTTTGTGATCAGGCCCTGGCAGATACCTCCAATTTCACCTCTTTGTCAATCCCTTATTTCAACCCATATTCCAAAGATGTTAAGCCATTTGTAAGCCTGAATATTTTTTAGTCTCTCTATTCCCTGTGCAATTTTGTGGGTTAATCTTTGTGCTTCTAATACCCTTCCTTTTCCTTGGCTGGCTAAATTTTACTCTGTCATCCAGTGAATCAAGTCAAGCATTTCTAATTTAGAGAAGATTCCATAATATTTGCTGACTGACTTAAGGATTTCTCTGGCTAAATTTCTCTAGATCTCTGTGCCTATAGACATCAGAGTATTTATTCCAGAGTGTTATATTTATTGGTTTACTTCTTTAAAACTAGAGTGTGAGTTTCTTGAGAACCTTGACTATGTCTTCGATTTATGTGTATCTAATACAGTGCCTGGCATTTATTGGGCAGGCAAAAGATTCTTGAGAATGAATGAATGGCCAAATGTTTTTAAATAACTTGGTAAGACTTTAAGCACATTAAGGTTCAGAATGAAGAGAAATGTCCTTTTGTTATAAGCCTAGCAGCATAGGTGACTTTCTTGCCTTAGTAATGGAAGGTTCCCATCAGTTTCATTTTGTTTCTCCCAAGGATGGGGAGGTGTATGTGAAGATCACCTTATTACCTAGTCGCCCTTCCCAAATTCTTTGACTGGGTCCTAGTTCTTAGAGTATGCAAAGAAGGGTGGTATTCTACTGCTAAAATGCAGAGCCTCCAAGATGATTTTAAGATGTGGATTTCAAGCCTAATTTGTACCACATCAAATGGAATTTCAGGGAGGCTGCTTTTAGCTCAATATAAGCAGTTGGATTTTCCAGAGTAAGGGAGTGGGATCCAAATAGTGAAATAACCTCTTGTCACCAAAACCCACACAGAGGCCAGGGTATTGTTTGGGGCTGAATGGCAACTTGCCTATCCAAACATCGTTTTTATCCAAACATTGTGAGGATCTCTTTGGCTCTCCTGTTTCTTCTTAAGAATAATTGGACAGCCACATGCAGAAAAATGAAACTCGACCATTCTCTAACACCGTACACAAAGATAAACTCAAAATGGATGAAAGACCTCAATGTGAGACAGGAATCCATCAAAATCCTAGAGGACAACATAGACAGTAACCTCTTCGACATTGGCCACAGCAACTTCTTTCAAGATACATCTCCAAAAGCTAGTGAAACAAAAGCAAAAATGAACTTTTGGGACTTCATCAAGATAAAAAGCTTGTGCACAGCAAAGGAAACAGTCAACAAAACAGGGAGGCAACCCACAGAATGGGAGAAGATATTTGCAAATGACACTACAGATAAAGGGCTGGTATCCAAGATCTATAAAGAACTTCTCAAACTCAACACCCAAAAAACAAATAATCAAGTCAAAAAATGGGCAGAAGACATAAAAAGACACTTCTCTGAAGAAGACATACAAATGGCTAACAGACACATGAAAAAATGTCCATCATCATTAGCCATCAGGGAAATTCAAATTAAAACCACATTGAGATACCACCTTACACCAGTTAGAATGGCAAAAATTAACAGGGCAAGAAACAAGAAATGTTGGAGAGATTGTGGAGAAAGGAGAACTCTCTTACACTGTTGGTGGGAATGCAGGTTGGTACAGCCACTTTGGAAAACAGTGTGGAGGTTCCTCAAAAATTTAAAAATAGAGCTACCCTATGACCCAGCAATTGCACTCCTGGGTATTTACCCCAAATACACAGATATAGTGAAAAGAAGGGCCATATGCACCCCAATGTTCATAACAGCAATGTCCACAATAGCCAAACTATGGAAGGAGCCGAGATGCCCTTCAACAGATGAATGGATAAAGAAGATGTGGTCCGTATATACAATGGGATATTACTCAGCCATCAGAAAGGACGAATACCCAACTTTTACATCAACATGGTTGGGACTGGAGGAGATTATGCTAAGTGAAATAAGTCAAGCAGAGAAAGTCAATTATCATATGGTTTCACTTATTTGTGGAACATAAGGAATAGCATGGAGGATATTAGAAGAAGGAAGGGAAAAATGAAGGGGGGGGGAATCAGAGGGAGAGACAAACCATGAGAGACTATGGACTCTGAGAAACAAACTGAGGGTTTTAGAGGGGAGGGGGTGGGAGGATGGGTTAACCTGGTGATGAGTATTAAGGAGGGCACGTACTGCATGGAGCACTGGGTGTTATACGAAAACAATGAATCGTGGATCACCACATCAAAAACTAATGATGTAATGTATGGTGACTAACATAACATAATAAAATAAAATTAAAAAAAAAGAATAATCATTCAGTCAACATTCAGTAACAATTATTGAGCAAATGTAAAGACTCTGGGTTTGTGTCACAGGCTTAGTGTACAAAAGTGAATAAGACACTGTTCCTGTCACAGAATAGGCCAGCATGTCAGCTAACAGCCTAGCCTTTAGAAGTTCCTTGCTGGCAGTTTCTCAAAATCCTCCTCTGCATCAAACAAGAACAGAGTTGGGAGTCAGAACTAAAGAAATTTTTGCTTTCTGTTGTGTGGGAAAAATTCCTTTAAGGAAAGGTGACATCTGCAATGTTTTTAGTGAAGATGTACCAGTGGTCTGGGGCTCCTCATTTGGTTTTTTGAAAAAGCAATTCAGAGGGCAAGTGGATTTGCCTGATACAATGAAGGCGACCCTAGAAAAAAATCATGTTCCTAGAAACAGAAAACCAGTGTGGCTTTGGTCCAACCAAGGCCTTTGGATGGAGCGCCGTACAGAAGGAGCTGCCTCGGGGCACAGCTAGAGTTTGAAGAGGCTGGAGAGAGGGCGCAGGTGTCTTTCTGAGAGCATTCCCAGTGGAAGTAGGTGATCAAGTGACATTGTAAGTAGGATTTGGTAGGGGATATCTCTGGTTACTTAGGAATTGCATCATGTGTAATCAAATCCTATTTTAGATTTTAAGAGTATGCCATTCCTCTAGTTTAAAGCCATTTTTCAAAAGAACTTAGTTGAGGTTAGTCTATGAAAGAATATGGAATGGTTCATCTAAGTAAAGAATATGGAACCATCCATTATGTTTCTTAGCCTCACATCAAACTTACTTGTTTATTTATGATTTTTTTTCCCCAGAGAGCAATGATTTTGTTGTTTTCTCCATAAAATACGTTTATGTCACTGATGAGTTGGCTACAGATTCTTTCTCTAAATAGAGTGTTCCTTGAATATGATATTACCCTTTCACACATCTGGTGTTTTCAGGTTATTTCTGGAGGCAAAGTTGCTCTGTAACTTCCTACGCTAAGGAGCAGGGCACAGCCAAGTGTTTCCAGCATTGCTCTCTCCTGAGGGAAGCTGTCTTCTGGGTGACCGTGGGTGATTAGATGATGGACGGCAAAGAACTTTCGCTGGCCTGGAACTGGGCCCCAAGGAACTGTGGGAGAGCCTCTGTCAGGGAGTGGAAGTCAGCTTCTTTTAGGACTCAGGAAAAGCCTCATAGAGATGCTTTGGAACACTGGAACTTAAGTTTTTAAAAAATTGATGATAAATTTTAACTCTCGTTCTTGTCAATGCCAGAGGCCAGGAGCTGGGATCCTGGGTAACTTTATTAAGGGCAGTCACTCAGGACTTCCTCCTGAACCCAAAGGGACGTGAAACATCACTCATTGCTGGGGGACCCCTCAACCAGCTGGTGCAGAACAATCAGGGGCCTCTGATTGTGCGCCCTCTGTCCAGCCCCCGTGGGACTGACTTCCCTCTGCTCCCATGTCACTGTGGCATGGGAAGGAGCTAGGAGTTGCGTTCAGCTTCCAGATGGAATAGTTGTAAAATATCCAGTCCACTCAATTTTACCAAATGCAGCAATTTGGATTATAATATGCCATTAAAATAAATCTGCACAGGAAGCAAATGTGGTATTATGAATTTATGTCAGTTATTGTTCTACAGATAAGAATATTATCTATCAACTTGTCATACATTACTCAATAGATCAGCAATAGACCTTAGAGGAGAGAGCCCAGGATTTCTCTTGTTGCTCTTTATTATGCTAAACCAGAAAGGAATGTTGAGGGTACTACGATGGCATAACAGTCTGTTTGTCCATGCCCATCCTTTGAACACAAATAAGAGGAAATTGAAGGAACAGTGTGAAATCCTTAGGGTGGGTCCCACATAATATGATAGACCCAGCAGAGGAGGCTAAAAATAGGGTTTCCTCTGAAGGAATCACTGCCAGAGTATAACTGAATTTTAGTCTGATTGGAAGCCAGAGTCTTATTTTTTTTTTTTTTTGCACTTTTTAAAATTATGTTATGTTAATCACCATACATTACATCATTAGTTTTTGATGTAGTGTTCCATGATTCATTGTTTGCGTATAACACCCAGTGCTCCATGCAGAATGTGCCCTCTTTAATACCCATCACCAGGCTAACCCATCCTCCCACCCCCCTCCCCTCTAGAACCTTCAGTTTGTTTTTCAGAGTCCATCGTCTCTCATGGTTCGTCTACCCCTCCGATTCCTCCCCCTTCATTCTTTCCCTCCTGCTATCTTCTTCTCCTTCTTCTTCTTCTTCTTCTTTCTTCTTTTTTTTTAACATATAATATATTATTTGCTGGAAGCCAGAGTCTTAAGGAGCCTGTCCCCAAAGAAGAAATTATCTCCTTCATGGTGGATTCTTGAAATTTTTGGTGTTTATGACCTCTTGCTGGGGAATTTAGGGATCTAGGTTTCCTCAAGCTGGGATTCTGATTGTCAATTAAGTATTCACTTAACTTCTATGGGCTCCATTCCCTTATCTTCAAAAAAAGAGCATTGAACAGGATGGTTTATTAGATCATTTCTTTATCCAAAGTTTACCTTAGTTATAGGAAAGGGCTATATTCACTTTTGATGCGGATTCATTTTTCTATCATTCACTTCCTTAGCAGATACTTATAGACTACGTACTTAGGTTTCAAGCACTATGGTAGGTTGAGGGATATGCCTGCAATGGTGAATAGCAGAGTCTGGCTTCCAAGGAGCCCAACACAGAGTATCTGTGTTGTCAGTATGTGTGGGGGGATGATAGATGATACAGATAAATTAGTAACAAGTATACAGTATAATACATGATAATCCATTAGAAATCTAGAGTGCTTTGGAAATGTGAAGGAGGGATACATCACTTAGTCTTAGGAACAGAGAAAGACAGATTCTAGGAGGAGGAATGGACATTTAATTTCAGCCCTGCAAGGGTTCTGCTGAGCAAGAGGATGAGGGGTTGAAGCTGCAGGGTGAGAAGGGTTTGCACAAGGATTGAGAGAGAGAGAGACAGAGAGACAGAGAGGGAATGAGTGATATTCTAGTGAGGTTGGAGGAAAATCTGCATGAAATCCAGCACATGGACAGGAAGGGAGGAAATGGTAGGAGACAGCTGGAAAGTAGGGCGAGGGCAAGTCATTGTACTTTGCACCATGGGGGTTGGAAATTATTCTGAAGATTAGCAGAGAAATGGGGGCTCGTGAAGCAGGGGTTGTGGAGCTATCAGCACTTTGCTTGAGAAGGATCTTTGGCTACTCTGTGTAGATGGTATTATGGGGATGGGGAGGGGGCTTGGAAGGCTAGACTGGAAGGGAAACCTAGAGAAGATGCTTCCATTTCTTGACAGGGCCACCAACTGCGTAATTGGAGTTTTCCAGGCTGCTGGACATGGATCCTGAGGAGGTTGAGCCAGGAGTGAATGATCAGAGGGTACCAGATGCTGCTGTGTAAACCTGGGCCCCTTCTGAGGGTGCCTCAGCAGACAAGAGAGGAGCTGCTTACTGCCTCTTCTAACCTGGGTGTTAACTGAGGCGTGTCTCCTGTCCAGATTGGGGCTGGCATTTGCAGCCTCACCAGGAGTGGAGAAAGAAGAGCCAACTCCCTTGCAGGCTGATAGGAAGGAGCTGAGGCTCCACAGGACACCATCAGTCAGGATTTGCTCATTGCCTGGCTGAGTTGTCCAAATGGGCCCATATGCCCCACAGTTCCTGTCCATGCCCTTGAATGACCTTGCGACTCTCAGCTTTTACTTTGTTGATTCATGTAATACTTGGACTTTCCAAAGATTATGCAAACTCCTTCTTTGTTGGAAGCAGACATCTTGGTCATGCTTGCAAAGGGCTGCAGGGTCCTGGATGAGGGGCCTGTGAGATACCCAGAGAGAGCAGACTTATAAAGGAAAACAGGCTTGGCTACATGTCTCAGGGCCCTCCTGAGTCCTGGTAGACAGAAGAAGTGCACATGTATGAGAACACCAATTTTGGCAGCTGTACCACATCCCATTCACACCACATGGAGAGTAGCAAGTCCAATAAGGTGGGCTGGGGTTGGGGGATAAGGATTGCCAGTCTCTTTACCGAGAAGAATCAGTGCTTGTATCTCTTCCCTATGCTTCTGGGCCTGAAGCATAACCACTGGGTGTCAGTCCTTAATGAGCCTGTACAAGACCCAAGGAAGGCCTGTGCTTTCTGAAGGGGCTCTGTGAATGTGTTATCTTGGATTGCATTTTCTCTGTTACCGTTACGTATAACTGCATGTTTAACACCCTCAGTGGGCTACAATTCCTTGAGAAAAGCAAATGCATTTATCCCTCCTAGTTTTCCTGGAAGCAGTAAGCAGGGTGCCTTGCATTTAGGATGTGCCCAATAAATGCCTCTTGGAATATCAGGGACTATGTGCTATAGGGTTAGGTTTGCTCACTCAAGTTTTAAGAGTCTAATAGGGAAGGGAGGTCCTGTAGTCAGGGTATGCTACCAGCAGTCATATGTCTTAAATTACTGGATTCTAACATTTGATGCCTTCCTAAGATGAGATCCCAGAGACAGAACAATTTCTGAGGGGCTCAGAGCACACAGCCATGGGCAGGTGTGTGAAAAGCATGGTTTCACATGTTTGCAATGGCTTTGGAGACCATTTACTACTGATCATTAGTTGCCATATCACCACATGTTCCCCACATACCAGGCCTCAGGGTCAGGCCCTGTGCTCAATGCTTTACATCTAGCGTCTCTGCTAATCCTTGCCACAACCTGTGAAAATAATATTGCTATTTTTAAGATGTGGGCACCTATGCCCAGTGGAGATTATAGCTTTTGTTCAAGCTGAAGTCATGTTAAAGCTGGGACTCAGATCTAGATCTGCTTGACTCCAAAGCTTTTTCTCCTTTCCTTAATAGCTTCACCGGTTGTGTTAGTAGGATGGGGTCCTGGGCAGGTGGGCCAGCATCTCTGGAAGCTTCACTGGCCCTGGCGGACCAAGGATAGACATGTGTGTGCGAATTTGCTTCCCAGAAGATGCCACAGGAAGTAGAAGAATACCACAAACCCCAGACTCCCTCTTCCTAGTCCTGGGATAACTTTTTGGTATGTCCAGTTATGATCTAGAACAGAAGGAAGAGATGTAGTTGTGGCTGAGGGACCATTTTAGGGCAGGACAGTAGAAAGTAATAGCGTGTATGTGTGTGTGTGTGTGTGTGTGTGTGTGTGTGTGTGTATGTTTGTGTTGGTGGGGTGGTTTATGGACTGCAGATCTCTGGGCCCTCTGGCTGACAACTATAGAGACAGAAACAGCAAACTTAGAGTTTGGTGAGTTTGTGTGGACTCTGAGTAAGGTAACCTGAGCAGGTAGTACCTTGTCTCTATGAAAGAGTCACACTTGAGGGTCAGTAAAATACAGTCTATAGAGCAGAGAGGATGTTTCCCCTACAGGGTTTACCCAGATTGAGGGGCTGGAGGGGAGAAGCAACAGGGGAGAGGAATGTATAGAAGTCAAGATGTCTAGAAACAGCAAGGGATAAAGCAATCAAAGAGCCACTGATTATTTGTGTTGTTGAAATAGTCTGTGTTTCAGCCTTTGAGTCTTTATGACAGGTAGAATCATTCCTTCCTGTTAGGGCATTGGGTACAGAGAAAAGACAATATTCTCAAATGCACTCAAAGTTTGGCAGAATTGTATGAACCCAAGGTGTTATTACTATAATGTAGCAATCTTTGCTTTGCTTTACCAATAATGCTGATATTTTCTTGTGAACACAGTCAAGAAGTTGAGACACAATTTTCCAAAAATTCTGAAGTTTTTGTTGGGAAAGTAAAAGGTGCTCTTCGTTGTCACATTTACGATTCTAGTGGAAGTTCTCCTGTGATCCCCAAAGTCCCTACTGACTATGTTTTAGTATATGTGCTGCCGAAGCGAGCACCCTACTGACTATGTTTTAGAAGACGAGGGTAGAATTATAGAACTGACCATATAGATTTGATTTATCTGTTTATATTATTTTTTCTCAGTGGGAGGGAGAGGGCATCTTTGTTTAAAAAGGATTTGGAAACAAACCCCCAGTGTAATGAAAGGCATTTTCCTGGTGATGTTAGACATCGTTTCTTAGAAATCGTTGCCACTGGCAGAAGAAATGGTTGAAATTCTCTTGACAGCCCTGAGTTATTTCCATCTGCATCGTGAGCACGTAGTAGTCCCTTTTCATTGTGGTAGGCTTAATTCATTCAGGGAGGCTTTGAGCGGTCACTTTTAGGTATGGCTCTGGCATGATCAAGGCCACCATGAAAGGGAAAAAAACAAGATATATGGCCGTCATGCAGCAGAACAAATAATTATAGCTCGACCTGGCTTCACTACTATTCCCCCTAACAAAACAAGAGCGGCGAGAATTGATCTGTTTACAGAGAGACAGCTTTAGACTATAATGACCCATTCCTGGCTCACCACATACCCTAGACTCATTAAATCCATTTCAGCCTTCTTTCTCCTTTGTTGGAAAAGCTCTCAATAGCACTACTGACCGAAACAACTCGAATTAGTAAGTTGGTTTTTGAGGTTCTATTATTTGGTTGGTATCTGCATAGTTCATTTAACGGAGTTAAGTTAAAGAAAATTGCACAAGAGTTAATCTCACCAAACAAATAAATGTGAAACAAACTTTGTGATTGCATTTTGGGTGCATTTTTCAAATAGCATTTCCTATCTTGAAGTCCCTTTCAGACTGAATAAAATCCATCATTCTGAATGGCAGTATTTACAGCAACCAGGTCTTATTTGGATCACCTTATATAGGCAAATGTCCATCTGTGGCTGGGTTTGAAATCTTCGGTTGGTCCTTTTCTGTAGAATCTGGTAATCAGCAGACCTCAGACATAGGTTTTAGGGGAGAAAAATCTGTGCTCCTGAGATGTGAAATATCTTGAAGTTTTGCTCAGAAATCTCTATGGGTGCTTCTTAACCATTCTCTTACAATCATTGAAATGATTCTTAGCTCAGAAGCGAATACATAGGAATGGTATGAATGTGAACTTCGGCTTTATGCTGCTTCAAGTTCAGTGGGAGCCTGGGGGCAAGAATGCATCTGTGACATCAACAAAATAAAACACTTCTGTGATTCAAAGGATACCATCAAGGAAGTAAAAGGGCACTCCACAGAAGGGGGGAAAAGCTTTGCAAATCATACCTCTGATATCAGGCTTGTATCTAGAATATATAAGGAATTATTACAACTCAATAATAAAAAGATAACCCAATTAAAAAATGGACAAAGGATTTGAGTAGACATTTCTCCAAAGAAGATATACACATGTCCAGTAAGCACAGGAAGAGGTGTCCAGCATCACTAGCCATCAAGGAAATGCAAGTGAAAACCAAGTGAGTGAATACTTGATACTCACTAGGATGGATTTAGTCAGAAAGATAATAAGTGTTGATGAAGAAGTAGAGAAATCAGAACCCTCATATATTGCTGGTAGATATGCAAAATGATGTAACTGCTTTGGAAAACAGTCTGGCAGGTCTTCAAATGGCAAAACAGAGCGATAAAAAAAAAATCAGTTGAAATCTTGAGGGGAGAAAAAGACAAACATTATATGTGAAATCCCCAATGTTCAAACTTCTGATTTGACCAAGCACAGTTATATCCCAGAATGGGTTGAGATGGCACAGAGGAATTGTCTTTTGATACTCTCTGCTTTTGTAACCAAGGAGAAAATTTTGTGGGAAGTCTGGGAGTTAAATAATTCCAGGAATGGCTAAGGCAGGTAGTGTCCAGACTGGGAACTGAAAAGGAAGGAAAAACAAACAGAGAGGAAAGACCCTTTTCTAGAGTGCAAGAAGCCTTTGAATCTGATGTTTTTTTGTGGCACCCCATTCCAGAGCCTGGTGGTGACTTTTTGCAAGCCTGTTTGTCTGTGGATGCGAGATAAAGAATCAAAGCTCTGCCCACGGCTACTCTCCTTAAAACTACACCTTTCTGGAGGTTTTTGTGTCACCTGACTCTGTAGTGTGTTTGGGACAGAAATTGTGAAAAGAAAATACAACAGAGAGTTTACAGGCCCAGGCAACATTGGAAATCGTCCAGGCATCCTGCAGAGCATGCACAAAAGAGATGTTGAAAGCAAGGCTTCATTTTGAAAGAAAACCCTTAAGGGAACACGTTTTAAAATTCTTTAAAAAGTCTTTGTTTGGCACATGAAAGTGAAATGACCAGAGGGAAGACTGAAGAAGTTAGACGTAGTTTAAGTCCAAACTTGAGGGCAGTCCCCTGTTTTTCTGTTTTTCCTTATTGTCTTCCTTGTTGGATCAGCTCTCCTGTTTCCATTTATTACTTGAGTGATTGATGAGTGAGAGAAAAGAACCTCAGGAGAAAGTGGCGTAAAATCCTTATCAGTGAATTGGATTTAAATAGCACCCAGGTGGCTGGCAAAGGAAAAAACCCAATAGCACAATCAATCAGAAACCCGCTCTAGTCGAGAAGCACAGTTTATGCCACGTATTAAGTGAAGGATTCAGGATTATTGGAATTTTTGCTCTCCTACCCTTTCTCTTTATTTGGTATAAGTGTGTGCTTGAAGAGCTTAATTAAAAAATGTAAAAAGTACTGGGGGAGACTGAAATAGAAGTCCTTCAGAGCCAAAGCTCAAAGCTTCTTGCCGTCTGCTTTCCTAATATGGCCTATCTATGCCGTGTGCTTGTAGGCATATTGTTTTATTAATTGGTGTTGGCTTTTCTGCATGCTAATCAGTGGATACAGGCAGATATTGATGTTAATTAGTGTTCTGTTAAAAACACAAAACAAAAACAAAAACCCTTCTCACAGGAGGCACTCTTTGGAATGTGCATTTGTAGTTAAATTGGCCCGCTTGGGCTGACCTCTAATGACATTAACAGACAATTTAGATTAGCATAATACCCTTTGTACCGTAGATGTTTCTACAATGGAATTTACACCTGGACTATAGAAAAGACAAGTGGCCTATAAATATTTTCTGTGCATGTTGAAATAGTTGTTCACAGGTTGTGCTTTTAGTCTTTGGGAACAGACAGTAGGGGTGATTCCACTGTATCTCATTTCAGCAAGACACAGAGAAACAGGTGGACACCTGTACTCCAAGATCACATTGTCGTCCCCACCTTAGGCCTCTGGTATACCTAGCACCTGCTGATGGGGAGTTGTTTCTGGAGTGGGATCTAGAGAACTTGCATTCCAGACATTGGCACTTTGCTCTTGGACAAGTCCCTTAATCTCTTTTGAACTCTGGTTTCCCTTTTTGAAGTAAGAAGATTGGACTGGCTGAACCCTTGCATCCTTTCTAGCTCTCAGGGTCCATTATTGTATGATTTATATGCTGCTGCCTCAGGACTACCATTCTTAAAACAGGTTAGGTCTAATCACATAAATTAAAATGTAGGTGAGGTAAAGCATATGGGACAGGGACATTATGCTTACCTTTGTTTTCCCCAATAAAAAAGGAAAATATGTTTGCATATGCACAGATATACAAACATATTACACATACACAACACGTTAATAGCCTTTTTTTATTAGTGATTTAACTGAACTTTGCAGATAAATTTTCGCTGCATTAGCCCAATTATTTGTGACTCTTATAAATTTCACCAGTGTGCAAACCAGTAGCCCACCAAAGTCAACTACTATCAATCTCTTTCCCAATTAACAACCAATTATTGTATCCAATATGTGTTCACATTGTGCTAGGAACTCTAGGGCAATTGAAGAAATTTAAAACTTAGTCCAATTAAGAACAAATAAGTGCTACATTCTTTGTTTTTTGTTTTTTTTTTTAAAAGATTTTATTTATTTATTTGACAGAGGGAGAGAGAGCACAAGCAGGGGAATGGCAGGCAGAGGCAGAGGGAAAAGCAGGCTCCCTGCAGAGCAGGGGGAGCCCCATGTAGGACTCGATCCCAGGACCCTGGGATCATGACCTGAGCTGAAGGCAGTCGCTTAACCAACTGAGCCACCCAGGTGCCCACATTCTTTGGTATTAATTGTATACATAATAGGGATTTAAGAAGGAGGGAAAAATAGAAAATGGTTCTATTTTAGAGGAAGCACCATTGGGTTGTGACTCATGAGTTGGACTCTGAACATGGAGTGGGGTATGGGCCTTCTAGTAGGAGGATGGAAGACATAAACATAAGCAAATGAATGGAGATGGTACTAATCATGTGCACAAACTATGTTGCTATTGGACACCACTATAAAAGTGTTTTGACTTGAGGGGGTGGTCACCATGGACATGGTGTTTTGAAGAAATCACCAGGGAGTGTGCAGAATGAATCCTCATGCCCTGAGATTACTTCCTCTATAGAACATTCCATATGTTCCCAGATGGAATTAAAGTGTCCATTGCATGCTCTTTCCATTTCTTTTTCTTTTTATTTATTTTTAATTTTTAATTTTTATTTTTTTGAAAGAGTGATAGTTTTTAATTTAAATTCAATTAATTAACATATAATATATTATTAGTTTCAAAGATAGAGATCATTGATTTATCAGGCTTATATGTACCCAGTGCTCATACATCTTGTGCCTTCCTTAATGCCTGTCACCAAGTTACCCCATCCCCCCACCCCCCACCCCTCCAGCAACCCTCAGTTTGTTTCCTATGATTAGGAGTTTCCTGGTTTGTCTCCCTCTCTGATGTCATCTTTTTTATTTTTCCCTCTCTTCTCGTAGGATCCTGTTTTGTTTCTTAAATTCCACATATGAATGAGATCATATGATAATTGTCTTTCTCTGATTGACTTATTTAGCTTTGTATAATACCCTCTAATTCCATTCACATCCTTGCAAATGGCATGATTTCATTTTTTTGATGGCTGTGTACTATTCCATTGTATATACATACCACATCTTTATCCATTCATCTATTGATGGACATCTGGGCTGTTTCCCTAGTTTGGCTATCGAGGACATTGCTGCTATGAACATTGGGGTGCAGGTGCCCCTTCAGATCACTACATTTGTATCTTTGGGGTAAATACCCAGTAGTGTAATTGGTGGGTCATAGGGTAGCTCTATTTTCAACTTTTTGAGGAACCTCCATACTGTTTTCCAAAGTGGCTGCACCAGCTTGCATTCCCACCAACAGTGTGGGAGCATTCCCCTATCTCCACAACCTCGCCAACATCTGTTGTTTCCTGACTTGTTAATTTTAGCCATTCTGACTGGTGTGAGGTGGTATCTCATTGTGGTTTTGACTTGTATTTCCCTGATGCCAAGTGAGTTGAACATTTTTCATGTGTCTGTTGGCCATGTGTATGTCTTCTTTGGAGATATGTCTGTTCATGTCTTCTGCCCATTTCTTGATTGGATTATTTGTTCTTTGGGTGTTGGGTTTGATAAGTTCTTTATAGATTTTGGATACTAGCCCTTTATCTGATATGTCATTTGCAAATATCTTCTCCTATTCTGTCGGTTGTCTTTGGTTTTGTCAACTGTTTTCTTTGCCGTGCTAAAGCTTTTTATCTTGTTGAAGTCCCAATAGTTGATTTTTGCTTTTGTTTCCCTTGCCTCTGGAGACATGTCCAGCAAGAAGTTGCTGTGGCCAAGGTCACAGAGGTTGCTGCTTGTGTTCTCCTCTAGGATTTTGGTAGATTCCTGTCTCACATTTAGGTCTTTCATCCATTTTGAGTCCTTTTTTGTGTATGGTGTAAGGAAATGGTCCAGTTTCATTCTTCTGCATGTAGCTGTCTTATTTTCCCAACACCATTTGTTGAAGAGACTGTCCTTTTTCCATTGGATATTCTTTCCTGATTTGTTGAAGATTAGTTGACCATAGAGTTGAGGGTCCATTTCTGGGTTCTCTATTCTGTTCCACTGATCTATGTGTCTGTTTTTGTGCCAGTACCATACTCTCTGGATGATTACAGCTTTGTAATACAGCTTGAAGTCCAGAATTGTGATGCCACCAGCTTTGATTTTCTATTTTCACATTCCTTTGGCTATTCAGGGTCTTTTCTGGTTCCATACATATTTTAGGATTATTTGTTCCAGCGCTGTAAAAAAAGTTGATGGTATTTTGATAAGGATTGCATTGAATGTTTAGATTGTTCTAGGTAGCCTAGACATTTTAACAATATTTGTTCTTCCAATCCTTGAGCATGGAACATTTTTCCATTTCTTTGTGTCTTACTTAGTTTCTTTCATGAGTATTCTATAGTTTTCTGAGTACAGATCCATTGCCTCTTTGGTTAGGTTTTTTCCTAGGTATCTTATGTTTTTTGGTGCAATTGTAAATGGGATCAACTCCTTAACTTCTCTTTCTTCTGTCTTATTGTCAGTATATAGAAATACAACTGATTTCTGTACATTGATTATATATCCTGTCACTTTACTGAATTCCTGTGTGAGTTCTTGCAATTTTGGGGTGGAGTCTTTTAGGTTTTCCACATAGAGTATCATGTCATCTACAAAGAGTGAGAGTTTGACTTCTTCTCTGCCAATTCGGATGCCTTTTATTTCTTTTTGTTGTCTGATTGCTGAGGCTAGGACTTCTAGTACCATGTTGAACAACAGTGGTGAGAGTGGGCATCCCTGCCGTGTTCCTGACCTTAGGGGAAAAGCTCTCAGGTTTTCCCCATTGAGAATGATATTCCCTGTGGGCTTTTCATAGATGGCTTTTATGATATTGAGGTAAGTTCCCTCCATCCTTACATTGTGAAGAGTTTTAATTGAGAAAGGATGCTGTACTTTGTCAAATGCTTTTTCTGCATCTATTGAGAGGATCATATGGTTCTTGTCCTTTCTTTTATTAATGTAGTGTATCACATTGATTGATTTGTGGATGTTGAACCAACTTTGCAGCCCAGGAATAAATCCCAATTGGTTGTGGTGAATAATTCTTTTAATTTACTGTTGGATCGTATTGGCTAGTATCTTGGTGAGAATTTTTGCATCCATGCTCGTCAGGGATATTGGTCTGTAATTCTCCTTTTTGGTGGGGTCTTTGTATGGTTTTGGGATCAAGGTAATGCTGGCCTCATAGAAAGAGTTTGGAAGTTTTCCTTTCATTTCTATTTTTTTGAAACAGCTGCAGAAGAATAGATATTAATTCTTCTTTAAATGTTTGGTAGAATTCCCGTAGGAAGTCCTCTGGCCCTGGACTCTTATTTGTTGGGAGATTTTTGATTACTGCTTCAATTTCCTTGGTGGTTATGGGTCTGTTCAGGGTTTCTATGTCTTCCTGTTTCCGTTTTGGTAGTTTATAAGTTTCCAGGAATCCATCCATTTCTTCCAGATTGCCTAATTTGTTGGCATATAGTTGCTCATAATATGTTCTTATAATTGTATTTCTTCAGTGTTGGTTGTGATCTCTCCTCTTTTATTCATGATTTTATTTATTTGGGTCCTTTCTCTTTTCTTTTTGATACGTCTGGCTAGCGGTTTATCAATCTTACTAAGTCTTTCAAAGAACCAGCTCCTGGTTTTGTTGATCTATTCTACTGTTCTTTTGGTTTCTATTTCATTGATCTCTGCTCTAATCTTTATTAATTCTCTTCTCCTGATGGGTTTAGGCTTTATTTGCTGTTCTTTCTCCAGCTCCTTTAGGTATAAGGTTAGGTTGTGTATATGAGACCTTTCTTGTTTCTTGAGAAAGGCTTGTGTTACTATATACTTTCCCCCTTAGGACTGCCTTTGAGGCATCCCAAAAGTTTTGAACCGTTGTGTTTCAACTTTCATTTGTTTCCATGAATTTTTTTTAACTCTTATTTAATTTCCTCATGGACCCATTCATTCTTTAGTAGGATGCTCATTACCTCCAGGTATTTGAGTTCTTTCCAAATTTCCTCTTGTGATTGAGTTCAAGTTTCAAAGCATTGTGGTCTGAAAATGTGCAGGGAATGATCCTGATCTTTTGCTACCAGTTGAGACCTGATTTGTGACCTAGTATGTGATCTGTTCTGGACAATGTTCTTTGTGCACTTGAGAAGAATGTGTATTCTGTTGCTTTAGGATGGAATGCTCTGAATATATCTGTGAAGTCTATCTGGTCCAGTGCGTCATTCAAAGCCCTTGTCTCCTGGTTGAGCTTCTGCTTAGATGATCTTTCCATTGCAGTGAGGGGGTTGTTAAAGTCCCTTACTATTATTGTATTATTATTGATGTGTTTATTTAATTTTGTTATTAATTGGTTCATATAATTGACTTCTCCTGTGTTAGGGGCATAAATATTTATAATTATTAGATCTTGTTGGATAGACCCTTTAATTATGATGTAATGTCCTTCCTTGTCTCTTATTACGGTCTTTGGTTTAAAATATAATTTGTCTGATATAAGGATTGCTATTCCATCTTTCTTTTGATGTCCATTAGCATGATAAATGGTTTTCCACCCCCTCACTAAATCTGGAGGTGTCTTTGGGTCTAAAATGAGTCTCTAGCAGACATCATATCGATGGGTCTTGCTTTTTTATCCAATATGATACCCTGTGTCTTTTGATTGGGGCATTTAGCCCATTTACATTCAGAGTAGTTGAAAGCTATGAATTTAGTGCCACTGTATTACCTGTAAAGTTGCTGTTCCTGTACATAGTCTCTGTTCCTTTCTGGTCTTTGTTACTTTTGGCCTGTCTTTCCATTCAATGGGTCCCCTTTAATATTTCTTGCAGGGTTGGTTTAGTGATCACAAATTCTTTTAGTTTCTGTTTGTCCTGGAAGCTTTTTATTTCTCCCTCTATTTTGAATGACATCCTTGCTGGTTAACTATTTTTGGCTGCATATTTTTCTCATTTAGCACCCTGAATATTTCATGCCCGTCCTTTCTGGCCTGCCAGGTCTCCATGGATAGGTCTGCTGCCAGTCTTTTGTTTCTACCCTTGTAGTCATGGACCTCTTGTCATGAGCTGCTTTCAGGATTTTCTTTTTGTCTCTGAGATTTGCAAGTTTCATTCTTATATGTCAGGGGGTTAACCTATTTTTATTGATTTTGAGGGGGGTTCTTTGCACCTCCTCGACTGGAATACCTGTTTCCTTCCCCAGATTAGGGAACTTTTCTGCTATAATTGTTCCAACATAACTTCTGCCTCCCCGCCCCCTTCTTCTGGGATCCCAATTATTCTAATATTGTTTTGCTTTATGGTATCACTTATCTCTCAAATTCTCCTCGTGATCCAGTAGTTGTTTATCTCTCTTTTTCTCCATCCTTTGGTCTTCTATATCACTAATTCTCTCTTCTGCCTCATTTATACTAGCAGTTAGAGCCTCTATTTTTGATTGCATCTTGTTAATAGCCTTTTTTTATTTCGACTTGATTAGATTTTAGTTCTTTTATTTTTCCAGAAAGGGATTCTCTAGTGTCTTCTATGCTTTTTTCAAGCCCAGCTACTATCTTTATAATCGTTTTTCAGAACTCTAGTTCTTATATTTTACTTATATCCATACTGATTAGGTCCCTGGCAGTCAGTACTGCCTCTTGTTCTCTTTTTTGAGGATGAGAGTTTCCATCTTGTCATTCTGCCCAGAGAAGGATAGATGACCCGAGATAATAAAATACTAAAATGGCAACAATGACCCCAGAGAAATATACACTAAAGAAATCAGAAGAGACCCACCCCCCCCCAAAAAAAAGAGAGAATATAATCAGACAGGTGAACAGAACAGAGCAATACACTGGATTCTGTGTGTATTTTGGTCTGTTTGTTAGAAAACTAGATCCCAAAATTGTAAAGAAAGAAAAACTTATATATGTACAAAAATAAAATTAAATACAATGAAAGGATAGACTGTAACTATAAAAATGGAAATTAAAAGACAAAAAAAAGGAAAGAATATAAACAGGCAGGTGAACACAACAGAGCAATACACTATATCATGGGTGTATTTTGTATGTTAGAAGAAACTGCATCCCAAAATTGTAAAGAAAGAAAAACTTATGTATATACAAAAATAAAATTAAATACAATGAAAGGATAGAATGTAACTGTAAAAATGAAAATTAAAAAAGACTTAAGAGAAAGAGTTGATAAAATAAGAAATTGGTTGAAAAGGAAAGAGAAAAAAATAAAATTGAAAGACTAAAGAATCATGGTAAAAAACCCCATGAATTCTATATGCTATATTCCCCTAGTACTGGAGATTTGCAGTTCTCATTGATCAGTAAACTTGGTCTTAGCTGGATGTTCTTGCTGATCTTCTGGGGGAAGGACCTACTGCATTGATTCTCAGGTGTCTTTGCCCCAGGCAGAATTGCACGATCCTTGCCAGGGGGTCAGGCTAAGTAATCTGCTTCAGATAGCTCTATGTGGCTTTTGTTCCCTGAAGTCTTTCTGTGCCACTTTAGGGAATGAGAATGAAAATGGTGGCCTCCCAATCTCCAGCCTCAGAGCCGAGAGCTCGGGACCCCATTCCTCAGTACTCCCTCAGGGAGAAGCAGTCAATCACTCCTGGCTCCCTGGTCTCCGTCAGCACTCTGTGCTCACTCAATCTGTGACCGAGTGTTTCTATCTCAGCCACATGACCCTGTTTCGAGCCTCTAAACCCTGCAGAGTCCTGTGGCATGCTCCCGTGCCACTCCTCCCAGGGGAGGGAGGGGAGTCTCGCTGGTTCTGCTGCTTGCTGGGCCCCTGCTCAGAGAGCGGTCACCCACCCATGCTGCAGTTCTCAGATTATGGCAACACCAAGCTGAAAATCCACTCCTGGGCTTGCTGATTGCAGCCAGCTTCCCTGTCTCAGATGCTGAGACCACACTGTCCCATCTAGGATTCTGCCCCGCTTTGACATCTGAGCACCTTTCACACAGGAACATCCCTTGCATAAACAGACTTCTAAAAGTTCTGATGTTGTGTTCAGCTGCTATATCACTTTCAGGTAGCAGGCTGATGGAGGCTCCCTCCGCCTGTGGTTTATCTTCCCATATATCGCTTCAGATTCACTTCTCCACACCTCCTACCTTGCAGAAAGTGGTTGCTTTTCTATTTGTAGAGTTACACCTCTTCTTTTCTTAGATCTCTGGTTGAGTTTGCAGGTGTTCAGAATGATTTAATAGCTATCTAGCTGAATTTCTGGGACCAGACAAAACTAAGGTCTCCTACTCCTCCACCATCTTGGACTCCTCTTCTTTTTTCCATTTCTAACTGTTGGGCTGCAATTAAGATGATGCTTGCTGAGGAAACCTAAACTATCTAAGACCTACCTTATTCCAGCCTAATTCCTTTTGAGGCCTTCAAAGGAGATATAATGCACAGAGTTGTCTTTTAAAAACAGAAAGCATATGACATCACTCCTGTGCTTAAAATCCTTTAATGGACTTCAGCTCCACTCTGAAGTGTGAAAAACTTAGTCAACACTTTAATCCTTATGACAAGAAAAAGCTGGACACACTGAAAATCAAGGACATTTTTGGACCCATCAGAGAACAGGTCTTCGGGCAAACCACCAGTATGAAATCTGAAGAAAAAGGTGCATCCAGGGAGTCATGGCCAAGATCTATTTCCCTCAAGCAGAAGCTGCTGAAGCCATAGACTTGGACCACTTCAGTGGTAATTTTGATGAATTGTTAGAGGCTGAGTATGGACTGTTTGAGAGTGAGAAACACCTGGGGGATATTACTTTATGGGCTTTACCTCCAGGAACCCATCAGGTTCTCATGGTGAAGATCTGAGAAAGAACCTTGTATGGCTCTGATAGATAAGGGAAGCATAATTGTTATTAAATTTGCCTGGACCCCTCTCTGTAACCAAAGGACACTCTCCAGGGGAAATGGCTTACCATGTCCCAGTTCAGGTCAGGTCATTCCTCACACCCCAGCTCCTTCCAGCCTTCCCATCTCACCTAAGAATGGAATGGTGGTAGTAGTGGACATAGGTGACAGGGCTAGGAAGAAAAGGAAGTTACGTCTGTGGAGAAACACTGTGAAGATCACAGCCCCAAGACAGACCAAGCAGAAGACTAGTGAGGTTTAATTAGAAGATTATGAAACACTGCCCCTTTCTACACTTTACCACCACATCAGTACGGACCCAGTATAACAGTTGGTTATAGTTGAAAGAGCTTCAAGACACAGACTCTTTATGGGGAGGAAAATACTCAGGGAAGCAAACATCAGGGGTGGATAGGGGGAGACAAACAAGGACACTGGAAGTCTTTGAAGCTCTGGCACATATAGCTACAGCAAACATTAAATATAGCCCAACTCCTACTCAGATTGACATAAATACTCACACTGAAGGCCATATACCTCAGTTCCTATGACCTGATATGTGTGAAACTTTCAACAGACCATTATAAGGCATGACAAAAGGCAAGAAAAAAAAAACAGTCTACAGAGACAAAGCAATCCTCAGAACCAGATGCAGATATGACACACAGTATTGGAATTATCAAATGGGGAATTTAAAATAACTGATTTTTATGAGTTCTAATCGGAAAAGCAGACAACATGCAAAAACAGGTGAGTAATATAAATGGAGGAATAGAAACTCTAAGGAAATACTAGAAATCAAAACAGAAATGAAAAGTCTCTTCGATGAGCTCACCCATGGGCTCACCATGGCCAAGGAAGGAATCAGTGAGCTTGAAGATAGGACAATAGAAACTTCCCAAACTGAAATGCAAGGAGAAAAGTGAAAAAATAAGAATAGAGTATCCAAGAACTGTAGGATAACTTCAAAAGGTGCAATATGAGTAACTAGAATAACAGAAGGAGAAAAAAGAAAGGAGCAAAAGAAATATTTGAAGCAATATGGCTGTGAGCTTCCCAAATTAATGACAGGTATCAAATCACAGACCCAGGAAGCTCAGAGAACGCTAAGCAGAATAAATACCAAAACCCAAACCAAAACAAAACCAAAACCAAAAACAACCCCTACATCATGACATATTATATTCAAATTACAGAAAACCCAAAACAAAGAGAAAATTTTTAACCAGAGTTAAAAAACCAAACAAAATAAGAGTACACTTGTCATGATGAGCACTGAGTAATGTATAGAATTGTTGAATCACTTATATTGTACACCTGAAACTAAGATAACACTGTATATTATTTTATTAAAAGATTTTATTTATTTATTTGAGAGAGAGAGAGAGAGGAAGAGCACAAAGGGAGAGGGAGAGGGAGAAGCAGACTCCCTCTTGAGCAGCGAGCCCAATGTGGGACTCCATCCCAAGACCCTGAGATCATGACCTGAGCTGAAGGCAGACGCTTAACTGACTGAGCCACCCAGACACCCCCAACACTGTATGTTAACTATACCAGAATTAAAATAGAAAATTAAAAAACAAAACAAAAAAGACACCCCAATTTTTTTTTAACATATATTGCATTATTTGTTTCAGAGGTACAGATCTGTGATTCAGCAGTCTTGCACAATTCACAGTGCTCACCATAGCACATACCCTCCCCAGTGTCTATCACCCAGCCACCCCATCCCTCCCACCCCACCCTCCACTCCAGCAACCCTCAATTTGTTTCCTGAGATTAAGAATTCCTCCTATCAGTGAGGTCATATGATACATGTCTTTCTCTGATTGACTTACTTCGCTCAGCATAACACCCTCCTGTTCCATCCACGTTGTTGCAAATGGCAAGATCTCTTTCCTTTTGATGGCTGCATAATATTCCATTGTATATATATACCACATCTTCTTTATCCATTCATCTGTCGATGGACATCTAGGCTCTTTCCACAGTTTGGCTATTGTGGACCATTGCTGCTATAAACATCAGGGTGCACGTACCCCTTCAGATCCCTACATTTGTATCTTAAGACCCCAAAATTAAAAAAAAAAAAAACCCTTTACCTAGAGGAACAGGAAAAAAAGCCATGAAAAGAAGAAGAGAACAAAGTGAAATATTTTACGTGTTGAGAGGAAAATTCCCACCAACCCAGAATTCTATAGCCAGCCAGATTCTCCTTCAAACTTGAAAAAAGAAATAGATTTTCTCAGACATCCAAAAACTGAAGGAATTCATTGCCAGCAGACCTTCCCTACAAAAAAATGTTGAAAGATGTGCTTCCAGGAGAAGAAAAATGATCTGGGTCAGAAACTTAGGTCTACGTAAAGAAAGGAAATATTTTGCAGAAGGAATAGATGAAGGTAAAATAAAATATTTTCTTTAAAAGATAATGGTTTTTGGAAGTGATGATAATCACTGGGTGATTATAACATTGGTAAGTGAACTGAAGTCAGTTGTGTCACAGGACTAGAAGGGAGAAAGTGGGAATGTTCAGTTCTATGGTATCTGCACCACATGTGAAGTAGCATGGGGGCATCTGAAGGTGGACTTAGCTAAAAAGGCATGTTGCAAACTCTATGGCAATCAGTAAAATTTTTAAAAATTTTTAATTTTTAATTTTTAAAAAAGGAGAGTAGTTGATATGCTAAGAGAGAAGATAAAATGGAATCATGTGAATGCTTTAAATTAAAACCAGAGAAGGCCAAAAAAGAAAAAAGAAAAAAGAAGGGGGCAAGCAGGACATAAAGAGTAAATGCAGTGAATAGAAAATGGTTGCAAACATGATAGATGTTAACCTGACTTTATCAGTAGTCACTTTAAATGTGAATGGTCAACATATACCAATTAAAAGACAGAGACAAAGTGGATTGGGGGGGAGGGAAGGCCCAACTATGTCAACTCTGTTGCCTACAAGAAATCCATTTTATTTATCTTTATCTATTTATTTTTGATTTGAGTGTAGTTGACACACATCACATGAGTTTCAGGGGTACAGCATCGTGATTGGACAAGTCTATACAGTATGCTGTGCTTACCACAAGTACAGCCACCATCTGTCTGTCCCATTACGTCACGATTACAGTATCATTGACTGTATTCCTTATGCTCCGCTTTTTATTTTCATGACTTTCTCATTCCATAACTTGAAGCTTATATCTCCCTCTGCCTTTCACCCATTTTGCCCAGTCTCCCATCCCACTCCCCTCTGGAAAGACACAGATCAGTTAAAACCTTCTAATGGCTTTCCATGGCATTGAGAATAAAATCCACATTCCTTATTAAGGGCTACAGGGCCCTGTGGTCTGGCCTCTGTTATTTCTCTGGCTTCATTTCATACTGCTCTTCCCGTTCCTTGAACATTTTTCTCCCAAATGGAATTTTCCACATGTACTTCTGCCTCATGACCTTTGTATATGCTGCTTCCTCTAACTGCATTGCTCTTTTCCTCAGATGTCTCATTCCCTTGCTGCCTTTATAGGTCATTTTTCAAATGCTACTTCTTCAGAAAGCCTTCCATGCTCCTGTGTTTAAAATCTTCACTTTCCCTCCAGCCCTGCCTATGTCTTTTCCCTACTGCATTTTTTTTCCACCTTAGCTATAAACCATCCGATGTTCTTACATTTTACTTTTTTTTTTTGTTTCCAAACTGTCCTTATCTACTACAACGAAATTCCATGAGATGATTTTTTTTTTTTTAAATTATTTGTTAGTACTATATCTCCAGGGCTTAGAATGGTGCTTGGTACAGAGCAGATCTTGATAAATATGTATTGCATGTTTGAAGGAAAAATGGATATATTGTTAAATGCCATGTCCTCAGTGCCTAAAACAAGTCCTAGAAGAATGGGAGCTGAAAAAAATACTTGCTGAATGAGTGAAGGTAACACCTTATTATTAACTGAGTTTTGGACTCAAACTCCAGTAAACTCCCAGGGGCTAGGCTACTTCATGTGGGCGGATTCCTTTTTCTTAGGCAGTTTGGGCCTCAGAGGGGCTCAAATCAAATAGGCCTTAAGGCCTGATCTATCTTTCCCCCAATGCCCCACGAGCAGTGTGCTGGAGCCAGTTTGTACCAGATCTGGAGAGATCATTGTTTAATTCTTAGGAATTATACAAGCTAATTGTTAAGTTTGAACTTGGCCATGATGGGAGTATTTATAGCATAGTATTTATACTCCCCATCCTCCCATGGGCTTGAAGAGCTAGTCTTTTACTAACATATCAGTGGGGGACAGGAAGGAGATGGGAGAGATATTTGTTTTTTTCCCTTGGTGGTTTTCAAATGGGAACATACATTTTGATTTACCTGGGGAACGTAAAATGCACACACTCACACATAAATATCTAATACCTGGGTTCCATTCCATTTATCTACTGGTAAAAGCAGAGGTATATTCATTGCCTATTGCTGCTGTCACAAATTACCATAAACTTAATGGCTTAAAACAACAAAAACGTATTCCTCTATAGTTGTGAAGGTCAGAAGTCTAAAATTAAGGGGTCAGCAGAGCTGTGTTCCTTCTGGAGGTTTCCTTGCTTTTGAATGCTTTTTCAGCTTTTACAGCCCACCTTTGCTCCTCGGCTCATGACCCTTCCTTGCTTCACTCCATCCTCTTCCTTGTATTATCACATCTCTTACTACTAATGCTGAAAGTTCTCCCTACCTCTTATGAAGACCTCTTGTGAGTACATCGGGTCCACATGGATGTCCAGGTAATCTCCTCATCTCAAGATCCTTCATGTAATCATATTTGCGAAGTCCCTTTACCAGGTAACATATTTATGGGTTTGGGGAATTAGGACATGGTCATCTTGGGACAATTATTCAGCCTACCGCAAGAAGTTTTGGCTGAACATTAGAATCACATGGGGATCTTAAAAATTCTTATGCCCAGGCAGCATCCCAGAACAATTAAATCAGAAATTTCTGGGCTGGGACCCAGGCATCTTATATTAAAAACTCTTCAAGTGATTCCAATGTACACGTAGTGAAGGTTATACAACACTGGGTTAGAAGTGCCAGGATGGGATCCAAGATGCACATTTAAAAACACCCTCAAAGGTGAAATCTGAAGAGTACCCTGATTTAGAACTCCTGCTTTTAAAACTGAGAGGATTTATTAATTTATATTCTGTTTGCTTATCAACCTAGGGAGACTGGGAACTCCTTAGGTTCAGGGCCATGTTTTGCTCATCTTTGTCACCACAGGACAATGTGTGATAAATATTTGTTTAATGCATGAATATGGTGAGTGCTGTGAATTGTGTAAGACTGTTGAATCACAGCCTGTACCTCTGAAACAAATAATACATTATATGTTAAAAAAAAAAGAAGAAGAAGATAGCAGGAGGGAAAGAATGAAGGGGGGAAATCGGAGGGGGAGACGAACCATGAGAGACTATGGACTCTGAAAAACAAACTGAGGGTTCTAGAGGGGAGGGGGGTGGAGTTAGCCTGGTGATGGGTATTGAAGAGGGCACGTTCTGCATGGAGCACTGGGTGTTAAACGCAAACAATGAATCATGGAACACTACATCAAAAACTAATGATGTAATGTATGGTGATTAACATAACATAATAATAAAAAAAAAAGTAATCTTGCTTATGCCATGCTTCACCTCAACACTGTCTTCTACAAGATGCATGCAGTCTTTCTACTGTCCATGAACCTGTACAAATTTATTAGGAGTGCCAAGACGGGGTAGAGGAGGGTTGAGTCATTTCAGTGGGAGAGGGCCATTGCCTTATCCTCATCTCACTTGCCTGGTGGCTAACTCATTTTCTTCATGCAGTCCCCCCTCTACTGTGGCTGTCTTCTCCTAGTGCATCTATGAGACATATAGTTTATCCATTCAGGGCAAGGGTATTGCATATTCCCCAGAAACGTGAGTGTTAGAAGTTTAAAGAGATAAGCTTCCATCTAGAGGAAGTGATGCAAAGTAATCTGTGTCAAGACTTTTTTTATTAACCAGTGGCAACCACTTTTTTAAAGGTCTAGGAACTATCCATACACAGATGCATATTATCAGGTTTTAAAGGGATATGCTTCTACTTTGAGTGGAAGACACCGAGTGCATCAGCAAGCAGAGAAAGCCGGTGATATTCCAGAGGGGTCAGCTAACCCCCATATTCACCCTTACCCACACTGCTTTGGCCACATTGGCTAGTCACTGCTCCCTGAGTGTTCCAGACAAGGCCAAGTGCCCTTCTGCCTGAGAGCCTTTGGTTAAGCCGGCTGTCTTTTCTCTTCCCTAAGATACCTGCTTAGCTAACTCCCTTGCCAAGTTCAAGTCCTCCTCCATGAGGTTACCTTCACCATACTCCTGTTTGCCTTGCCCTGGTCTACTTTTCTCTTTTTTCTAAGGTACTAACCATCATCTAATAACATTTATTTTTTTTTAAGATTTTATTTATTTGAGAGAGAGAGAGAGACAGAGAGAGAGCATGAGCAGGGGGGAGAGGCAGAGGGAGAGGCAGACACAGGGAGTCCGATGCGGGGCTCCATCCCAGGACCTGGGATCATGACCTGAGCCGAAGGCAGATGCTTAACCGACTGAGCCACCCAGGCACCCCAATCTAGTAACATTTAAACAGGATCCTCATTTTTAAATTTGTCTCCACTTTCTAGAGTGTAAGCTCTGCAAAAGCAAGGATCTTAATCTGCTTTGTTTGCTGATGTTCATCCTGGCACATACTTGGTGCTCAGTAAAGACTTGTTGAATGAATGAGCGAATGAATGAGAGAAAAGGATTCCAACAGCAAACGGAGAAGCTAGAGAAACACAGAGCATGGTATGGAGGAGACAGGATGCAATGTCCAGGATCTATGGGAAGAGAGAACACTTTAACATCCAAGCCAGCACGAGAAGAGATACAGAGAAGTCAGCTATGAGGAAGGAGGTTGGGATGTCAATGTGGTTTTGATTAAGGTTAAGATGCAGGAATTATTGTCCAATGGAAGAGACTTATTACTCCTGAGGAATCCAGAAAAAGGCTAAAGATGGTAATTTAACTTGGGAATTGAAGGGAGAAGTGTATAGGTACTAATCATTTATAAGCTAAAAGTTCAGGGCTTTGGAAAGAAGGTAGAGAAGACAAAAGGGCATTTAAGGAGAATGCTGACAAGCAGTGCCTGGAAAGAATTGTGCTTAATGTATTTATACCTGAGCTGTCACCAAAAATGGTAATGGCGCGATTGAGTGCTTTAATTAAATCTGAGCTGTGCGGACCGTACAGTGTGAGTGTAGGTATTGTGGTGCTTCAGTGGGATGTGATCTGCGTGAAATTCCCTGCCTGGGGCTGCTCAGCTGACTTGTGTGTGCTTGACTCCTCTGAATAATCAGGGTTGTGGCTGGATGATGGTGCAGGAGGCAGTCTAGAGGGAATCGCTCTAGGGATACTGGAAACAGGGGAGCAGGCCAGAGCCAAGGGTAGGCAAAACACAGGTACACACATACACACACACACCCACACACACATTTGCAGGCATGTGTGCACATTCCCATAATGGCCAATCAGGACCAGTAGCAACCATATTTCATACCATTCCTGTTGGCCTCATGGTCCTCAGCAGAGTGGTAAGTAAGCGCTTGAAATAGATAACATTCGTGTTTGGGGATGGCTGGGGGTACACAGGGCATTTTTTTTTTCTTTTGCAAAGAGTTCAAGGAGGGTGGGATTTGAAAGGTGGTTGCTACGGTTCCCTACCCCACCCCACCTTGTGCTGGAAACGAGCAGGCAAACTGACTCCAGGACTATTAGTAAATAGCACCTGATTGATCATGTAAACCTGCTTAGACATCAGTGCTTGTAGGTCTTACCAAGGGAAGGAATTTCTTTAAAATCTGCCCACCATGATTGGATCCTAAGGAAACATGAGCTGCACTTGGTTGTTTTTCTTTTCTAGTTTGGGCTAATTGGGCATTTCTGGTAAGCCCAACAATTCCACCCCTGTCACAGGCTCAGGGATTGGGAAAGGGTGGAGGGTGAGTGGGCTGGAGGCTGAAGGCGAAAGAGCTGTGGCATATAGCTCCAGCTTTCTCCTTCAGTTTATTCTTTAGATGATTCCTTCTGAAATGGCTCTTACAAATAAGCAAGCGGCTGTTAACACAACCATGCAAAGTCTTTTGAAGTTACAACACCCCTTTCTCCTTGATC
Organism: Phoca vitulina; assembly: GCF_004348235.1. NCBI lineage: Eukaryota > Metazoa > Chordata > Mammalia > Carnivora > Phocidae > Phoca > Phoca vitulina. The sequence continues at coordinate 19,379,301 of NW_022589735.1, forward strand.
TCTGAATCTCACTGATGAGCTTTTATCCTTGGCATCATCCCAGTCTTGTTTGGCTTTGATTGCTGACATAGTGGATATGTTGTTATTTTCTGTAAACTCTACAAGTAGGTCTTAAATAACCTAATTAGCATTGAGGTTAATTAATAGGGAGGGAATTGGCCTCGTGATTAAAAGGACAGATATGTATACAATGTCATATGCATTGAAGGCTGGAAACAAAGAGGAAAATATAGAATGTTGGTTTTTAGGATTAATAAGACTCAGTTCTGTTTATGTGCTTGCTGAGAAGTGGAATACTTACCCTGATGTGCAGAACATCCTGGAAACAGTCAAAATCCTCTTCATTAGTAAGATGCTTTGGGAAGCTTTTCTCTTCTAAGTTATTTACTCTTTAGTGCTCTGGGGAGATAGAATTTTAAAAGCCAGAAGATAGAACTTCATGCTCTCCCTGACCCCAGGGCATATACAAAGGGATAAAAAGAGACAAACCTAGATAATATCAATGGATTAAACACTGAACACATTAGCCCTTTGAGTAAGCATGGTACTAAAAAAAACAGCAGAGAAATGTTTGCTTTGTTGAAACAAAAATAAATGGAACTTAATGATGTCAGTCAGGACTCAGTTGCCAAATGCAAATCACTTACTGTAACTTTTAAGCTCTCTAAATAAAAATTACGACAGAAAAATGACTCAGTATTCTGGATGTCATACTGATAATTCTAAACAATGAACACAGACCAGCATGCACAGAACACAGACTGGTTTGTAATTCCATTCTCGCCCAACAGGGAACCAAAAGGACCCAGGTTCTCCCATCCTATATCCCACCAGGCTTCTGTTGTGAACACTTCATATAAACAATGGACAATTTTAGTAGTTGCATTGAATTTCATAAGAGCTACCCATTAGTGAGTATGTTAGGCAGCCTGTCTACAAAAAAACATGACGATGGAGGAAAGTGAAGACCAAAGACCAGAAACTGCCCCCAGATCTGAGGTGTCAGAGACAGATTTTGAGTATGAAAGCAAATCAGGACATGGAAGTAGGAAGTACAGCAAAGAAAGGATGTTTCAGGGAAATTGTTCCACTTAAATATTTTAAAATAATAATTCCAGCCCCCAGTGTAGACAATGAACCTCCTATCAATGTTTAAAAGTTTCCAGTCTTCCTAAAAGAAGTGTGGTCTTTTGAGCCGATAGATCAACATCATGGATCAAATCTATTGCCAAGGAACACAGATTTTGACCTGGTGACATGAAATCATTCTGGAAACCTAGAAGTCACTGCATAGCGCCTTCAGAAGGCCACCGGACAGAGTGCAGAGAGGTGGATGAGGATGCGCCACTCCGGGAACTGCAAGGCCCCCGCAGCAGTGGTCTCAGGCAGTTTGATTTTCAACAGAGTTGAAAAGGTAGAATGAAAATAGTAGCTCTGGATCTGCTCCCAGAGTATCTGAGGGGAAGACTGGCCAGCCAAGACGGCTGGGGGAAGGATAATGGGGGAACAGGACTCAGGAGCCAAAAATAGATTTGGTTTTTGTTTCATCCAATTTCTAAGTAAAACTTTGTGTGTGTGTGTGTGTGTGTGTGTGTATGCTGAGGAGAGATGAAAATACATTTCTTAGTGCCAGGCTGAATGTTTGGCCAGAACACAACTCACCCTTCGGCTGCTAGCAATACGGGCACCTTTAATAAACCCCGGTCTTGATAGGTAATGCGTGGGGACATCTGGCTGCCAGGCGCCATGTCTTGACACTTGGAACTATTGACTTTCTGAAAGAACAGTTTTGCGAAGGCAAACAATAGTATCTGCTTGTGTTAACAGCCTGCTTAGTTTTGAGTTGCTCTCAAGGGCGGTTTTTGAGGCTTCCCACCATCTCTGATGGCAACTGTAAAGATATTTGCAGCTTAATTTCACTTTCTTACTCCCCCCCCCGCCCCCCCGGCCTTGGCTACTCTCAGTTCAGGACATTTATCAGGGCCCATTACCTGCTATTTACATTGGCTTTTTACTTAAACCTCCTTGGGCCTTGAAAATGTGAAGTCTTGAGAAGAAACGAATCATAGATTTTTAGGGTTGGAAAGAGACCATGAAGGTCAACATTTATCATCTTTATTTACTATAAGGTTCTTAAGACATTTTACAGAGATCATTGCGCCTGTGCTGGAGAATGAAGTGGGACTAAAAATAAAGACTCTAGCAACTGTGAGGACCGAATTTGCTCTAGGATCTGTATTCCCTACTTTAGGTTTCTACTGTTTGGAAGTATTAACAGAATCTGATCACCTGGGAGTAACAACCTTCTTGGAGTCAATGGGCCTTTTAGGGGCAAGCATGGCGATATGCCAAGCTGCCACTGAGGGGGGTTGCCCTCCTGCACATAGCAAGTGGGCTGTGCGGTATGTTGGGGAAATAATGTTTACCATCAGGTCTTTGATGCTGAAACATAGGGGAGACCCCATAGCTGTGTCTGGCCCCATGACAGGTGGCTGGGCTTCCATACCCACTTAAAATAGACATGCACAATTTCCTAGAGAGATTGGGAGGCAGTTTAATACCATTGAAAAAGGAGGACATTTCCTTACCTTTCAGCAGCAAAGAAGAATGCTGGAATATGGTTGTACGATGCTCACATCTGATACTGAAATTTAGCAAGTGAGAAGAAAGGCTAGATATTTACTGGGTCATTTGAAGATCTTGCTCAGAAATTGTATTCTATTGTAGACCATCCTGGAAAAGGACTCCAGAGTCTTTCCAGTGTGTCAGTGAGGACTCACATACATGTACATGTGCTATCTGTTGAATGGAACTAGAGTTTGTTTGGACCTGCCATGTGGCAGACATGGTGCTAGACCCTGGAGATGGAAAAACAAAGAAGACTTAGCTCCTGCCTTGAGGGAGAAAGCAAAAGATAGCTATAGATGGATGTCCTGCTGCTGATGTCATTCTTGTCACCCTTGGAAGAGGAAATCATTTTTCAGGCACTGAAAGTAGCTCCCTTTTCCCAAAGGTGGGCATAGCCCCAACTCTCCCTGCCCCAATTTAATTCCCCGTGTACAAAGGAAGCAAGTAGGGTTGATACCCTTTAGTAGGTGAATGGAAAGCCCTGTTTTCCAGCATAAGCAATGTAATCAGAAGTCTATGGGGGCGGGGGAGAGAAATCCACGGGGATGCTCCTCTTGCATGACCACAAACGGATGGTGTGTGGCTTGATTATCTAGGAAAAAAGATGTATGGAAACATTTTGCATGTCAGGGGATGAAGAGAAAAACTGTTTTTACTATAGGTGATGAGAGCCTCCTAGGAGGAAAGGGAGTTGAGACCAGGTATGTGAGGGCAGACACCGAGCTCTGTCTGTCATCTCTGACACAACATTCCTAATTTAGCTAATGCCCGGGCTATGGTGGGTACAGGGTTCTCAAAGCTTTGGGAACCCAAGGCTGGGACATTCTTGGCTGAGGTTAACTTCCAGGGAGTGGATTCATGCTCCTGTGCAATTCCATGGATGGTTTGTGGAAAGACTTGGAGCCCTGCCCCCAACCGTCAGCACAGGGCATCCCAGATCAGTTAGGAGCATTATGTGAGCACCTTCTTAGCTTCCAAATCCACTTCCCAGCTTGCCTGATCCTTTTCTTTTGTATTAGTAGAGGTGTTCCTTCTCCTGGCAGAGGCTAGGCTACCCTGTCCTTCTCAGAGCATTCCATAATCATCCATCCCCTCTTGAGCTTGTATGTTCAGCTGTGTGTCCTCCTCTCTAGCTTCATCTCATTCCTTATCTCATCCCCCTCCCTCTTTCAGGTCCTTAAAGGCATTAGGATTTCTTCAGCCACAGATTCTTTGCTTGTGTCATGCTCTCTGCCTGGAAGGTCTTTCCTATGTGGGACTAGACCGTACTGTGAGGGAATACCAGATTTGAGGATTGGCAAAATGTGGATAAATAACCTAGGTTATTTTTCACTTTATTTATTATTGATCCAGGAAATGTAGATCAACATTACATGACAGTATGAATTGTCTCTTTCTCTTGTGCAGGAGGGAAACCCAGGGAGTTGGACGACAGAATAGGGCCCACTGCCTCTTTAAGGCTAGATGTAGGAGAGGGCAGCAAACATGAGAAGAATTCCTCATAAGAGGAATTCCTGATTCCACCAGTTGTATGTTTCTGGGCTTAATCAAGGTTTAGTAAGACTGGATATGGCCTACCAGGCTCTCTCTCATCCTGATACCTTCTCATCCCTGGATGTTTGTTGAACCTTTGCTTCCTCAGAGAAGACTACCCTGATCCCCACTCTGCCTTCCCTTCTTGAGTGATTTATATAGGGGATTATGTGGCACATCTCCAGGACCATAAGTTCACATAGTAGACTCAGATGTGGATGGTGCCACTTCGAGTTAGGTAGAGCAGCTGCTCTTGGCATAAATGATGAGGCCAATTTATTATCTTATATAATGAGTATGTGTGTGTGTGCTGGGGTGGGGGGACTTGAAGATTGCTTAATTCACCTCAGTGATGGCATCAGCCCTAGCCTACCTTCTTCAGTATGTCATTTAGCTTTCCTGATGGCTCCCAGATGCCTGCCATAGGACCTACACAGTGTAAGAAGAGTGTCTAGCTCTTGCTACATGTCTCCGTGTAAGAGCTAGACACTGTTTCATAAATGTGACCCTGAGAGTCTTATGTGCATATCTCATGAAGCTGTAGGTGTATACATGGTAATCACTGCAAGGGGAATGGGGTCATACCTGTTGACATAAACCATTGTAGACTTACACTTGGGCTCACCATAGGATCCCCTCCCTGAGTCACATGGAGGGAAAATACCTAAATAGAACGAAGACTCTGCTACCAAGGAAGAAGAGAGAAGAGGCTTTTGTGCAGGCTACTCCCAGTGTTGGTGACATCATTGCATATTTACTAGTGTTACTGTTGAAGTGGTCTCCTTGGCTCATCTAAGCTTTCCCTGAGAACAAACTGGTGACCCTTAGTCCCCAGCACTTTGCGCGGGGTCTGACTCATAAGAGGCACTCAGTAAATACGTAGAATGTCTGAGCCAATGAACCACCCTCTTCCTTTGGGGCATTGAAACAAGACTGACTTCCTCTTCCAGACTCCAAAAGTCCCTAGGGATCTTGGACCACACTGGGGTGAATCCTCAGGAGGGAGATCCCGAAATTCTACCTACAGTCAATCCTCATTATTTGCAGAGTCTCTATTTGTGAATTTACTTACTTGCTAAAATGCATTTGTACCACCCCCCACCAAATTAATAAAGCACTTTTGCAGTCATTTGCAAACATTGCAGAGTGATAAAAAAATGTGAATTTTTAGGAATGCCTAATCTGCATATTCCCTACTGATGTAGAATAAGGCCAAGTTCTGCCCTTTTGTATCAGCTCTCATGCTGCAAGTGAATGTCCTTTTTATGATCTATTTAGTGCCATGTTTTTCACATTTTTGTGCTTTTTGTTGGTGATGTCACTGTTTAAATGGCTCCCAAGTGTAGCACTCCCAAGTGTAGCTCCCAAGTGTAGTACTATCTGTGTTCCTTAGCGTAAAAAGACTATAATGTGCTTACAGAGAAAATGCGTGTGTTAGATAAACTTCATCAGGGATGAATTATAGTGTTGTTCGCTGTGGGTTTGATACTAATGAATCACCAGTATATATTAAATAAGGTGTCTTTAAAGAGGAACACACACAAAACAAGGTAATGCACTGATTGGTTGATGATAATATTGTGACCAGGAGCTCACAGGAACCTAATCCTGTATTTCCCGTAGGAGCAATGGTTCAGTATTTGCTAATTCAGTGTTCATGGCAGCTTTATGGAGCATAACTACTACAAATAAGGAGAATCAACTATACTTTGGTTATTTTGAGTAAAGAGTAAATGAGAGAGGACTATATTAGTATTTGTAGATTATAGAAATATTCGTAAAGTTAAATGGTTAACACTAAATCTTTGTATATTCTGTGACAGAAATTACATAGGCATGCTCCTAACATTTTCAGACAAGGGAACAAATGGCTCCTCCAATCTAATTTTTTTTCCCACCTCTCGTTTTATCCTATACCATGTAGAATCTTGTATGCATGTGTGAACAATTCAAATTCCATGTCCAAGCTCCATTCATACCCTCCTGCCAATATTTGCCCCTTGGTGACCCCTGTGATCCAGGGGTGAATATGCTGGTGGCAAGGTCTGCGCTTGGGAGTCAGGCCAGGGAAAAGGCCTTTGCAAACCTTGGAAGAGGGCTCAAGGCCACTTCTTGGATCCAGTTTTTGGTCTAGAAGGAGGGGGAGACATTGGGTGCTTGAATCCTTCTTCACTTCTCCTAGATTCTTTGACCCTAGGGGAAGGTCACAATCAGAGGAAGGACAGGGTAGGACCCTCCAGAGTACTGGGCCCAGCATAGGAGACCAAGTTTGTTAAGTTTAAGGTAAGTACTGGGTATGGAGTATGATGGGGCACAAAAGTGGTTATTTCTATTTCCAGATTAGATAAGAAACAGGAAATTCCTTATGAAGAAACAGTGTTTTAAGTGAGTTTTGAGAGATGATTACGAACTTCCTTGGTATGTGAAGATAAAGGCTGGGTTGGGAGGTGAAAATTTCTCAGGCAGAACCAAGTAATATGATAGTGTTTTCAGTGAGCTGTGAGTAATTCTGTAGGGGTTCAGCATCGTATGAGAGGCGTGGAGGCTCCAATGGTGGCAAGGGCTGGGTCACGGAGGGCATTGCATGCTGAATTGGAGGGTTTCTTCTTTATCTTGCTGTGCTGGGGAATTTTTGAGTGACATGGTCCCATCTCTGTTTTAGTTACAGCAATATGCATTGGATTGAAGAAGCATGGGGTGGAAGTTGGACTTTGGAAGTAGCTATGGGTTTATTGTGATTTTTCCAGATGCAAGGTGAAGAAGGGCTGAACCTCAGTCCTAGCCCTGTGGGGTAATGAAAAAGAACATGAGCAAGAATGATGAAAATACATTTCTTACATAAAAGGAATCATCCCAAGTATTTTACAGACAGGATTTAATCTTTATGTCAACCCTGAGCAACAGGTGCTATTTACCTCTATTTTATAGATGGAGAAGTTCAGGCAGAGAAGGGTTAAATAAACCACTTCTATGGACTGAATGTGTGTACTTCCTCAAAATTCATATGTCAAAGCCCTAATCCCCATTGTGATGGTATTTGGAGGTGGGGTCTTTGGGAGGTGATTAGATATAGGGAGGTCATGAGAGTGGAGCCCCCATGATAAGAAGAAGAGGAGTCCAGAGCTTCCTCTTTCCCCCATGTGAGAATACAACGAGGGGACAGCCCTATGTAAACCAGGAAGAGAGCCCTCACCAAGAACCATGCTGGCCCCTGATGTCAGACTTCCGGCCTCTAGAACTGTGAGAAATAAATGTTTGTTGTTTAAGGCACCCAGCCTATGGTATTTTTCTTACAGCAGCCTGAGCTGAGATATTGCTCAAGGTCATATTACTAGTAGGTGGTAGAGTCAGGATTTTAACTAGCTATGACTCTTGTCTCTTTTCCCCACACCTCTAAATCCAAAGGGGCTGGAAAGAACCAGCTTTTCATCTCCCCCTTTGTTTTGTGGGACATTCTCCATGTCATAGTCACTTCCATAATGGTGTTATGTTCCCTATTCCCCTTTCTGGAGCTAAGGGGGAAATGAAAATAACATTGATTCTTCCAGTGATACCACTGATGGGAGCCCGTGTTTCTGATCAAAGATGCGCCATTGATATAAGCCACCGGAGCCCTGGAAGGAAAGATAGGACAACCATACAACTCTACAAACATGTATGTAATAAAGCTATTCTAAATCTTGTAAAGTCATTTTTTAAAAAGATTTTATTTATTTATTTTAGAGATTGAGAGTAGGGGTGAGGGGCAGAGGGAGACAGAGGGAGAGTCTTAAGCAGACTCCAACTGAGTAGAGAGCCCGACGCAGGGCTACATCTCATGACCCTGAGATGATGACTTGTGCCGAAATCAAGACTTGGACACGTAACCAACTGCACCACCAGGGAACCCCTTTATAAAGTCATTTTAATGCACTTTATACCTTAGTATGTGTGAGGAATTCCACAGTATCGTAAGTGTTACTTTAGCATATAAAAGGAAACTCAATTGTGTCATAAATTGGACCTCTTTAAAACCAATATGCTAACATAATAAGTATTCATTAAATATTTAATTAGCAGGAATTTAGCCTGCTTTTTAGAATGTGGTTATGTCTCCTATGGGCAGGATTGTAATTAATGCATACTCTTACTAGCAATGTGTTTCTAAAAAAGTTACTTAGCTCTTTGTACCTAAGATGCCCCATTTGTTTGTAAGATGGGTGTATCAATAATACCTACGTCATCGGGTCATTGTGAGGATTTGATTAGAACAGCACTCAGCACATAGTAAGCACCATATTAGCATTCGCTACATTCATTATGGTTTGGGTAGGCTGAGTCTTAACCTCTTAACCAATGCTTTCCTTCACTGCTGCAAAGATGGGTGTGAAAGTTTATCTTTCTTTGATCGTCATTCTTTTTATTATTATTATTATTTTTGTTACATGTATTGGAGCAGCTGACATTTGAGTTCACCCATGATGCCTGAGGTGAGAGTTTGGAAAACAAAAGTAACTTGGCTTAATGTACAGCTTCATTCCCATTGCTTCACTGTTTTTTAGATGTCTGAGGTCCTATCCACTCAGGAATGCCATGATTCTTTCCGCCTCTTTCTTTCTTTCTTTCTCTCACATTCTTTGAGCACTAAATAATTCAAGCATTACAATGATTTTTGGTCATTTTCTACTTGATTTATATACAGAATTCTTTCAAATGGTGAAAGATACGATGTCATAGCATTTGCTAATCATAGCTACACCCTCAAAGGTTGTATCAAAGATGGGAAAAGTTGGAAGACACAAATGTTGGGTGTTTGAGGAAGGAGAGAGCATTAAACCATCTTCTTATTTAAATTTGCATTTCTGGGATTACTAGTGAGGTGGGCTCCTCCTCCCTTTTGTTTGTTCTCTATTTGATTATTTTGTTGTCTAAATTCTCTGTTCCTGTCCTTGTCTATTCATCTGTTCAAGTTTTTACCGGTTTGCACCTTGATTTACGTGAGCTCCTGAAAATTAATAAGACCTTATTGGTCATATTTACAGCAAATATTTGTTTTTACCAGTTATCTTTTGAGTTCGGAAAAGAAAAAGTTTTGAAATTTCCCATAACCAAATCTACTGACCATTTGTTTTGAGACTGCTTATGTCGCTTTAAAGATTGGACAATTTTCCTCTCCCTTCCTTTGGCAGAGTCACTTATATTATCCCGAAGTTGGTGAATTTTGACTCTTTCAAACACTCAACTCTTTTATATCCTTGGAGCTTATACTGTTCATTGGTTGATATATATGTATATTTACATATATATGTATATATATATACACACACATATGTATATATGGGCATATCAAAAGAGAAACTGTTTTAATATCACATAATGAATTCATGTTTTGTTTGTTTGTTTTTAGAGAGGGAGAGAGAGAGAGGGTTGAGGGAGGGGCAGAGGGAGAGGAAGAGAGAGAATCTTAAAAGGCTCCACATTCAGCATGGAGCCTGATGCGGAGCTCCGTTCCAAAACCCCAAGATCATGACCTGAGCCAAAAATCAAGAGTTGGATGCTTAACCAACTGAACCACCCTGGCACCCCTGTGTTTTTTTTTTTTTTTTAAATCACATTTGCTCTGTATCTGCACTAACACTGCAGCCTATAGTTATATGTGACTCGCAAGCACCTGAACTATGGCTAGGCCTTGCTGAGCTGCGCTGTAAGTGTAAACTGCCTGCTGGACTTCAAGTCCTTAGAACAACAGCAGTTAACAACAGAATGTAAAACACCTCGATAATGTTTTGATATTTATGGCAAGTAAGAGTGATAATATTTTGGGTGTAATAAAATATATATAATATGATATATAATATATTGACATAAATAATATAATTGACATTTTTCAAATTAACTTCACTTTTTCCTTACTTTTTAAAATGAAAGTATTAGAGAAATTTCAATTCTCTATGTGGCTTATATTGCATTTCTGTCAGACATCAGCTCCATACATTAGGGTTTGTTCTTTTTTTTTAAGATTTTATTTATTTGAGAGAGAGCGAGAGCGAGAGAGAGAGAGAGCATGCACAGAGGGAGAGGGAGAGGGAGAAACAGACTCCCCACTGAGCAGGGAGCCCGATGTGGGGTTCCATCCCAGGACCCTGAGATCATGACCTGAAGTCAGACGCTTAACTAACTGAGTCACCCAGGCACCCCTAGGGTTTGTTTCTATACACTTGATTTTTTTCTAAATGCTGTTTGCAGGGCGCCTGGGTGGCTCGGCAGGGAGCCTGCTTCTCCCTCTGACCCTCCCCCCTCTCATGTGCTCTCTCTCTCTCTCTCATTCTCTCTGTCTCAAATAAATAAATAAAATCTTTAAAAAAAAAATAAATGCTGTTTGCAAATTCAATGATGGTAGCTTTAAAATATGTTTTCAGATCTGCTAATTTCTTTTCTTTGCCATTTTCTTTCTTTCTTTCTTTCTTTTTCTTTCTTTCTTTCTTTCTTTCTTTCTTTCTTTCTTTCTTTCTTT